>NW_022264415.1:0-29666 GCF_002021735.2 Oncorhynchus kisutch
AATAAGAACAGAGCCCTTGGTTCACTCCAGACTTGACCTCCCCTGGATCAGTACAAAAAAATCCTGTGGCGTACTGCATAGCTTTGAATAGCCCCCGTGACATGCAACTTTCAGCGAAGTTGTTGGTTTCCACCTTTCTTGGCTCTGTTACAGTGGGGCAAAAAAGTATTTAGTCAGCCACCAATTGTGCATGCTCTCCCACTTAAAAAGATGAGAGAGGCCTGTATTAAAATTGTTATGATTCATAAGTGCACATTGAGTATTCCTTATTTGTTAAGTAATACAGTGGGGGAAAAAATATTTAGTCAGCCACCAATGTGCAAGTTCTCCCACTTAAAAAGATGAGAGAGGCCTGTAATTTTCATCATAGGTACACTTCAGCTATGACAGACAAAATGAGAAAAAAAAATCCAGAAAATCACATTGTAGGATTTTTAATGAATTTATTTGCAAATTATGGTGGAAAATAAGTATTTGGTCATAACAAAAGTTTATCTCAATACTTTGGTATAATACCTTGTTGGCAATGACAGAGGTCAAACGTTTTCTGTAAGTCTTCACAAGGTTTTCACACAACTGTTTGCGTATTTTGGCCCATTCCTCCAATGCAGATCTCCTCTAGAGCAGTGATGTTTGGGGCTGTTGCTGGGCAACACAGACTTTTTTTTTCATTTTGTCTGTCATAGTTGAAGTGTACCTATGATGAAAATTACAGGCCTCTCTCATCTTTTAAGTGGGAGAACTTGCACAATGGTGGCTGACTAAATATTTTTTCCCCCCCTGTATTTACTTAACAAATAAGGAATACTCAATGTGCACTTATGAATCATAACAATTTTAATTATACATAATATATAATAATCAAACATCAAACATACAACTGATGTCTCTCCTGAGTTCTGCACCCCACCTAAGGGGTGCAACGTATAGTGGCATAGTTTTTAGACACATAGCAACAGTATCTTATTATAAGGCCTGCAGCAAAACATATTAATCTTTTTACATTTATTTTTATTTCACCTTTATTTAACCAGGTAGGCTAGTTGAGAACAAGTTCTCATTTACAACTGTGACATGGCCAAAGTAAAGCATAGCAGTGTGAACAGCCAACAACACAGAGTTACACATGGAGTAAACAATAAACAAGTCAATAACACAGTAGAAAAAAATCATCTATATACATTGTGTGCAAAAGGCATGAGGAGGTAGGCGAATAATTACAATTTTGCAGATTAACACTGGAGTGATAAATGATCAGATGGTCATGTGCAAGTAGAGATACTGGTGTGCAAAGAGCAGAAAGTAAATAAATATAAACAGTATGGGGCTGAGGTAGGTAAATTGGGTGGGCTATTAACAGATGTACAGCTGCAGCGATCGGTTAGCTGCTCAGATAGCAGATGTTTAAAGTTGGTGAGGGAAATAAAAGTCTCAACTTCAGCGATTTTTGCATTCGTTCCAGTCACAGGCAGCAGAGAACTGGAAGGAAAGGAGGCCAAATGAGGTCCCCTTAAGGTCCCCTAAATCAATAATGAGAGGGGCTTTGGGACCCACCCCCTACAAAGTCAGGAACCAATATACACAGTCAGTTAGGAAAGCAAAGGCTAGCTTTTTCAAACAGAACATTGCATCCTGTAGCACCAATTCCAAAATGTTTTGGGACACTGTAAAATCCATGGAGAATAAGAGCACCTCCTCCCAGCTGCCCACTGGCACTGAGGCTAGGAAACACTGTCACCACCGATAAATCTACGATAATCGAGAATTACAATAACCATTTTTCTACTGCTGGCCATGCTTTCCCACCTGGCCACACATACCCGGGTCAACAGCCGTGCACCCCCCACAGCAACTTGCCACAAGCCTCCCCATTTCTCATTTCACCCAAATCCAGATAGGTGTTCCGATGTTCTGAAAGAGCTGCAAAATCTGGACTCCTAAAAATCAGCCGGCTAGACAATCTGGACCCTCTCTTTCTAAAATGTTCCACCATAATTGTTGCAACCCCCCTGTCACTAGCCTGTTCAACTCTCTTTCATATTGTCTGAGATCCCCAAAGATTGGAAAGCTGTGCTGTCATCCCCCTCTTCAAAGGGGGATGACCCTGCCTTTCTAAGGTCTTAGAAAGCCAAGTTAACAAACAGATCACCGACCATTTCGAATCCCACCATAACCTTCTCTGCTATGCAATCTGGTTTCCGAGTTGGTCATGGGTGCACCTCAGCC
Organism: Oncorhynchus kisutch; assembly: GCF_002021735.2. Taxonomy (NCBI): domain Eukaryota; kingdom Metazoa; phylum Chordata; class Actinopteri; order Salmoniformes; family Salmonidae; genus Oncorhynchus; species Oncorhynchus kisutch. The sequence continues at coordinate 2,227 of NW_022264415.1, forward strand.
ATGCTCAAGGTCCTAAACATATCATAACTGGGCCATCGATAAGAGACAATACTGTGCAAGCTGTATTCATCGACCTTGTCAAGGCTTTCGACTCTGTCAATCACATTTCTTATGGCAGACTCAAAGCCTTGGTTTCTCAATTCTCTGATCCACCTCAACGCAGACGACACCATTCTGTATACATCTGTCCCTTCTTTGGACACTGCATTAACAAACCTCCAACAAGCTTCAATGCCATACAAACACTCCTTCATTGGCCTCCAACTGCTCTTACATGCTAGTAAAACTAAATACATGCTCTTCAACCGATTGCTACCCACCCGCCCGACTAGCATCAATACTCTGGATGGTTCTGACTTAGAATATGTGGACAACTACAAAATACCTAGGAGTCTGGTCAAGGTCCTTCTGATCCTTGACTTCGGCGATGTCATTTACAAAATATCCTGCAACAATCTACTCAGCAAATTGGATGTAGTCTATCTCAGTACCATCTGTTTTGTCACCAAAGCCCCATATACATTCCCACCACTGCGACATGTATGCTCTCATTGGCTGGCCCTCGCTACATATTCGTCGACCAAACCCACTGGCTCCAGATCATCTATAAGTCTCTGCTAGGTAAAGCCCCACCTTATCTCAGCTCACTTTGTCACCAAAGCAACACCCACCCGTATCACGCGCTCCAGCAGGTATATTTCACTGGTCATCCCAAAGCCAACACCTCCTTTGGCCGCCTATCCATCCAGTTCTCTGCTGCCAATGACTGGAACGAATTGCAAAAATCACTGAAGCTGGAGACTTATATCTCCCTCACTAACTGTAAGCATCAGCTGTCAGAGCAGCTCACCGATCACTGTATCTGTACATAGCCCATCTGTAATAGCCCAACCAATTCCCTCATCCCCATATTGTTATTTATTTTTCTTGCTCTTTTGCACCCCAGTATCTCCACTTGCACATCATCATCTGCACATCTATCACTCCAGTATTAATGCTAAATTGTAATTATTTCACCACAATGGCCTATTTATTTCCTTACCTCCCTAATCCTACTACATTTGCACACACTGTACATATATTTTTCTATTGTTTTATTGACTGTACATCTGTTTATCCCATGTGTAACTCTGTTGGTTGTGTGTGTCGCACTGCTTTGCTTTATCTTGGTTAGGTTGTAGTTGTAGATGAGAACTTGTTCTCAAACTGGCCTACATGGTTAAATAAAGGTGAACATTTTTTGTTTTACTTAGACTGACTCCTCACTGAAACAACAACATTACAAATAGCAGAACTACATATTGTTTTAGGAAAGTTGGTCCTAGAGATCCAAATCTAGTAGCGCATTGGTTTTATAGCTGCCACCTGTATAGTCTGTGTAGTCTGTAATAGCATACTGTAATAGTCTGTATAGCGCTAGCGTAATAGTCTGTATAGAGATCTGTAATAGATCTGTATAGCTTACTGTAATAGTCTGTATATTGATACTGTAATAGTCTGTGTGGTGATACTGTAATAGTCTGTATAGCGATGCTGTAATAGTCTCTATTGCGATACTGTAATAGTCTGTGTAGTGATACTGTAATAGTGCTGATTTTGCGATACTGTAATAGTCTGGTGTTGTGATACTGTAATAGTCCTGTATTGCGATACTGTAATAGTCTGTGTTGTGATCTGTAATAGTCTGGAATTTCGATACTGTCATAGTCTGTATTGCGATACTGTAAATAGTCTGTATAGCGTTGCTGTAATAGTCTGTAATTGATACTGTATAGTCTGTGTGGTGATACTTAATAGTCTGTGTAGTGATACTGTAATAGTCTGTGTAGTGATTACTGTAATAGTCTGTGTAGTGATACTGTAATAGTCTGTGTAGTGATACTGTAATAGTCTGTGTAGTGATACTGTAATAGTCTGTGTATGATCCTGTGTGGTGATACTGTAATAGTCTGTATTGCGATACTGTAATAGTCTGTGTAGTGATACTGTAATAGTCTGTGTGGTGATGCTGTAATAGTCTGTACAGCGATGCTGCAATAGTCTGTGTGGTGATGCTGTAATAGTCTGTGTAGTGATACTGTAATAGTCTGTACAGCGATGCTGCAATAGTCTGTATTGCGATGCTGCAATAGTCTGCATAGTGACACTGTAATAGTTTGTGTAGCGATGCTGTAATAATCTGTATAGGGACGCTGTAATAGTCTGTATAGCACTACTGTAATAGTCTGTATAGCGTTGCTGTAATAGTCTGTATAGCACTACTGTAATAGTCTGTATAGCGCTACTGTAATAGTCTGTATAGAGATGCTGTAATAGTCTGTATAGCTTTACTGTAATAGTCTGTATATTGATACTGTAATAGTCTGTGTGGTGATACTGTAATAGTCTGTATAGCGATGCTGTAATAGTCTCTATTGTGATACTGTAATAGTCTGTGTAGTGATACTGTAATAGTCTGATTTGCGATACTGTAATAGTCTGTGTTGTGATACTGTAATAGTCTGTATTGCGATACTGTAATAGTCTGTGTTGTGATACTGTAATAGTCTGAATTTCGATACTGTCATAGTCTGTATTGCGATACTGTAATAGTCTGTATAGCGTTGCTGTAATAGTCTGTATATTGATACTGTAATAGTCTGTGTGGTGATACTGTAATAGTCTGTGTAGTGATACTGTAATAGTCTGTGTAGTGATACTGTAATAGTCTGTGTAGTGATACTGTAATAGTCTGTGTGGTGATACTGTAATAGTCTGTGTAGTGATACTGTAATAGTCTGTGTAGTGATACTGTAATAGTCTGTGTAGTGATACTGTAATAGTCTGTGTAGTGATACTGTAATAGTCTGTATAGCGATGCTGTAATAGTCTCTATTGCGATACTGTAGTAGTCTGTGTAGTGATACTGTAATAGTCTGAATTGCGATACTGTAATAGTCTGTGTTGTGATACTGTAATAGTCTGTATTGCGATACTGTAATAGTCTGTATTGCGATACTGTAATAATCTGTATAGCGTTGCTGTAATAGTCTGTATAGCGTTGCTGTAATAGTCTGTATAGCATTGCTGTAATAGTCTGTGTTGTGATACTCAACATGCTAAGATTAAAGGTGTGCTCTGTCATTTGTTGAGTTGTCCCAGGAAGTTAACGCAGAGATTTAGGTCAACATAAATGATCTGCAAATGATTATTGGTGATTTATCCAGCATCATGCGTTTAAAATGATTCTCTCTAACATTAAAAACTTATTAAGTTATTTAATGAAATGTTACCTAATCATTTTGTTGACATTAATTGGTTGAGAAATCGGTAATCTTCATTTGAACGGGTCCTTATTACAGTGTAATTACATGTATAATTACACTGTAACAAGCATTTTAGTTCATTTTAATAACTGAAAGTTACACTGTAATAATAACATGTAACTGATTGTAATTACTGTCTGTAATTACAGAGGTGTAACGAGGCATGTTTGTTAGCATACCTGTTACATATGTACAAGTCTGTTTCTTCTCCACTGCATCCGATTCAGTAACAACTGTCACAAGGCTGTCATCTCTCGTAGACCGATGTCCTGGGTGTCCGAGTTACGAAGGTTGGAGGCTCTAATTACCTACCCTTGAATTCACTCTTCAAAATCTCCACTCGATGTTGTTGCTGACACTTGCCGGGGTTAACTTGGTTGAGTTGACAGAAACAGATCAGATTAAGGTCAACCTCACGGACTGGGGTCTGGCATATGGGTGGCATCCCTGATTCAAATAAAACATGTCGTTTATAACTAATGTCTACGTTACCCATTGTGACAACCAAGTGGGGGGATAAACCCACTAGTACACCACAGAGTACATGTAGTATCTGCATAAGTACAATGTAATTACTAGGTGTAACACAGGATTTAGATAGTTAAAATTAACTGTATCTTGAGGGGAACTTACTTGTACCTAATGGGTACTTATACATTGCAAATAGACTAGTCTCAGTGTTGTTATCCCCACAGAGGGAGGGTGATGGAGTATTTTAAACAGACCAGTCTCAGTGTTGTTATCCTCACAGAGGGAGGGTGATGGAGTATTTTAAACAGACTAGTCTCAGTGTTGTTATCCTCACAGAGGGAGGGTGATGGAGTATTTTAAACAGACCAGTCTCAGTGTTGTTATCCCCACAGAGGGAGGGTGATGGAGTATTTTAAACAGACCAGTCTCAGTGTTGTTATCCCCACAGAGGGAGGGTGATGGAGTATTTTAAAACAGACTAGTCTCAGTGTTGTTATCCTCACAGAGGGAGGGTGATGGAGTATTTTAAACAGACTAGTCTCAGTGTTGTTATCCCCACAGAGGGAGGGTGATGGAGTATTTTAAACAGACTAGTCTCAGTGTTGTTATCCCCACAGAGGGAGGGTGATGGAGTATTTTAAACAGACTAGTCTCAGTGTTGTTATCCTCACAGAGGGAGGGTGATGGAGTATTTTAAACAGACTAGTCTCAGTGTTGTTATCCTCACAGAGGGAGGGTGATGGAGTATTTTAAACAGACTAGTCTCAGTGTTGTTATCCTCACAGAGGGAGGGTGATGGAGTATTTTAAACAGACTAGTCTCAGTGTTGTTATCCTCACAGAGGGAGGGTGATGGAGTATTTTAAACAGACTAGTCTCAGTGTTGTTATCCTCACAGAGGGAGGGTGATGGAGTATTTTAAACAGACTAGTCTCAGTGTTGTTATCCTCACAGAGGGAGGGTGATGGAGTATTTTAAACAGACTAGTCTCAGTGTTGTTATCCCTGCAGAGGGAGGGTGATGGAGTATTTTAAACAGACCAGTCTCAGTGTTGTTATCCCCACAGAGGGAGGGTGATGGAGTATTTTAAACAGACTAGTCTCAGTGTTGTTATCCCCACAGAGGGAGGGGGATGGAGTATTTTAAACAGACTAGTCTCAGTGTTGTTATCCCCACAGAGGGAGGGTGATGGAGTATTTTAAACAGACTAGTCTCAGTGTTGTTATCCTCACAGAGGGAGGGTGATGGAGTATTTTAAACAGACTAGTCTCAGTGTTGTTATCCCTGCAGAGGGAGGGTGATGGAGTATTTTAAACAGACCAGTCTCAGTGTTGTTATCCCCACAGAGGGAGGGTGATGGAGTATTTTAAACAGACTAGTATCAGTGTTGTTATCCCCACAGAGGGAGGGGGATGGAGTATTTTAAACAGACTAGTCTCAGTGTTGTTATCCCCACAGAGGGAGGGTGATGGAGTATTTTAAACAGACTAGTCTCAGTGTTGTTATCCCCACAGAGGGAGGGGGATGGAGTATTTTAAACAGACTAGTCTCAGTGTTGTTATCCTTGCAGAGGGAGGGTGATGGAGTATTTTAAACAGACTAGTCTCAGTGTTGTTATCCTCACAGAGGGAGGGTCCTGGAGTATTTTAACCAGACTAGTCTCAGTGTTGTTATCCTCACAGGGGGAGGGTGATGGAGTATTTTAAACAGACTAGTCTCAGTGTTGTTATCCTCACAGAGGGAGGGTGATGGAGTATTTTAAACAGACTAGTCTCAGTGTTGTTATCCCCACAGAGGGAGGGTCCTGGAGTATTTTAACCAGACTAGTCTCAGTGTTGTTATCCCCACAGAGGGAGGGTCCTGGAGTATTTTAAACAGACTAGTCTCAGTGTTGTTATCCTTGCAGAGGGAGGGTGATGGAGTATTTTAAACAGACTAGTCTCAGTGTTGTTATCCTCACAGAGGGAGGGTGATGGAGTATTTTAAACAGACTAGTCTCAGTGTTGTTATCCTCACAGAGGGAGGGTGATGGAGTATTTTAAACAGACTAGTCTCAGTGTTGTTATCCCCACAGAGGGAGGGTGATGGAGTATTTTAAACAGACTAGTCTCAGTGTTGTTATCCCCACAGAGGGAGGGTGATGGAGTATTTTAAACAGACTAGTCTCAGTGTTGTTATCCCCACAGAGGGAGGGTGATGGAGTATTTTAAACAGACTAGTCTCAGTGTTGTTATCCCCACAGAGGGAGGGTGCTGGAGTATTTTAAACAGACTAGTCTCAGTGTTGTTATCCCCACAGAGGGAGGGTGATGGAGTATTTTAAACAGACTAGTCTCAGTGTTGTTATCCTCACAGAGGGAGGGTGATGGAGTATTTTAAACAGACTAGTCTCAGTGTTGTTATCCTCACAGAGGGAGGGTGATGGAGTATTTTAAACAGACTAGTCTCAGTGTTGTTATCCTCACAGAGGGAGGGTGATGGAGTATTTTAAACAGACTAGTCTCAGTGTTGTTATCCTCACAGAGGGAGGGTGATGGAGTATTTTAAACAGACTAGTCTCAGTGTTGTTATCCTCACAGAGGGAGGGTGATGGAGTATTTTAAACAGACTAGTCTCAGTGTTGTTATCCCCACAGAGGGAGGGTCCTGGAGTATTTTAACCAGACTAGTCTCAGTGTTGTTATCCCCACAGAGGGAGGGTCCTGGAGTATTTTAAACAGACTAGTCTCAGTGTTGTTATCCCCACAGAGGGAGGGTGATGGAGTATTTTAAACAGACTAGTCTCAGTGTTGTTATCCTCACAGAGGGAGGGTGATGGAGTATTTTAAACAGACTAGTCTCAGTGTTGTTATCCTCACAGAGGGAGGGTGATGGAGTATTTTAAACAGACTAGTCTCAGTGTTGTTATCCTTGCAGAGGGAGGGTGATGGAGTATTTTAAACAGACTAGTCTCAGTGTTGTTATCCTCACAGAGGGAGGGTGATGGAGTATTTTAAACAGACTAGTCTCAGTGTTGTTATCCTCACAGAGGGAGGGTGCTGGAGTATTTTAACCATTCTAGTCTCAGTGTTGTTATCCTCACAGAGGGAGGGTGATGGAGTATTTTAAACAGACTAGTCTCAGTGTTGTTATCCTTGCAGAGGGAGGGTGATGGAGTATTTTAAACAGACTAGTCTCAGTGTTGTTATCCTCACAGAGGGAGGGTGATGGAGTATTTTAAACAGACTAGTCTCAGTGTTGTTATCCTTGCAGAGGGAGGGTGATGGAGTATTTTAAACAGACTAGTCTCAGTGTTGTTATCCTCACAGAGGGAGGGTGATGGAGTATTTTAAACAGACTAGTCTCAGTGTTGTTATCCCCACAGAGGGAGGGTGCTGGAGTATTTTAACCAGACTAGTCTCAGTGTTGTTATCCTCACAGAGGGAGGGTGATGGAGTATTTTAAACAGACTAGTCTCAGTGTTGTTATCCTTGCAGAGGGAGGGTGATGGAGTATTTTAAACAGACTAGTCTCAGTGTTGTTATCCTCACAGAGGGAGGGTGATGGAGTATTTTAAACAGACTAGTCTCAGTGTTGTTATCCTTGCAGAGGGAGGGTGATGGAGTATTTTAAACAGACTAGTCTCAGTGTTGTTATCCTCACAGAGGGAGGGTGATGGAGTATTTTAAACAGACTAGTCTCAGTGTTGTTATCCCCACAGAGGGAGGGTGATGGAGTATTTTAAACAGACTAGTCTCAGTGTTGTTATCCCCACAGAGGGAGGGTGATGGAGTATTTTAAACAGACTAGTCTCAGTGTTGTTATCCCCACAGAGGGAGGGTGATGGAGTATTTTAAACAGACTAGTCTCAGTGTTGTTATCCCCACAGAGGGAGGGTGCTGGAGTATTTTAAACAGACTAGTCTCAGTGTTGTTATCCCCACAGAGGGAGGGTGATGGAGTATTTTAAACAGACTAGTCTCAGTGTTGTTATCCTCACAGAGGGAGGGTGATGGAGTATTTTAAACAGACTAGTCTCAGTGTTGTTATCCTCACAGAGGGAGGGTGATGGAGTATTTTAAACAGACTAGTCTCAGTGTTGTTATCCTCACAGAGGGAGGGTGATGGAGTATTTTAAACAGACTAGTCTCAGTGTTGTTATCCTCACAGAGGGAGGGTGCTGGAGTATTTTAAACAGACTAGTCTCAGTGTTGTTATCCCCACAGAGGGAGGGTGATGGAGTATTTTAAACAGACTAGTCTCAGTGTTGTTATCCCCACAGAGGGAGGGTGATGGAGTATTTTAAACAGACTAGTCTCAGTGTTGTTATCCCCACAGAGGGAGGGTGATGGAGTATTTTAAACAGACTAGTCTCAGTGTTGTTATCCTCACAGAGGGAGGGTGATGGAGTATTTTAAACAGACTAGTCTCAGTGTTGTTATCCTCACAGAGGGAGGGTGATGGAGTATTTTAACCAGACTAGTCTCAGTGTTGTTATCCTCACAGAGGGAGGGTGATGGAGTATTTTAAACAGACTAGTCTCAGTGTTGTTATCCCCACAGAGGGAGGGTGATGGAGTATTTTAAACAGACTAGTCTCAGTGTTGTTATCCTCACAGAGGGAGGGTGCTGGAGTATTTTAAACAGACTAGTCTCAGTGTTGTTATCCTCACAGAGGGAGGGTGATGGAGTATTTTAAACAGACTAGTCTCAGTGTTGTTATCCTTGCAGAGGGAGGGTGATGGAGTATTTTAAACAGACTAGTCTCAGTGTTGTTATCCTCACAGAGGGAGGGTGATGGAGTATTTTAAACAGACTAGTCTCAGTGTTGTTATCCTTGCAGAGGGAGGGTGATGGAGTATTTTAAACAGACTAGTCTCAGTGTTGTTATCCCCACAGAGGGAGGGTGATGGAGTATTTTAAACAGACTAGTCTCAGTGTTGTTATCCTCACAGAGGGAGGGTGCTGGAGTATTTTAAACAGACTAGTCTCAGTGTTGTTATCCTTGCAGAGGGAGGGTGATGGAGTATTTTAAACAGACTAGTCTCAGTGTTGTTATCCTCACAGAGGGAGGGTGATGGAGTATTTTAAACAGACTAGTCTCAGTGTTGTTATCCTTGCAGAGGGAGGGTGATGGAGTATTTTAAACAGACTAGTCTCAGTGTTGTTATCCCCACAGAGGGAGGGTGATGGAGTATTTTAAACAGACTAGTCTCAGTGTTGTTATCCCCACAGAGGGAGGGTGATGGAGTATTTTAAGCAGACTAGTCTCAGTGTTGTTATCCCCACAGAGGGAGGGTGATGGAGTATTTTAAACAGACTAGTCTCAGTGTTGTTATCCCCACAGAGGGAGGGTGATGGAGTATTTTAAACAGACTAGTCTCAGTGTTGTTATCCCCACAGAGGGAGGGTGATGGAGTATTTTAAACAGACTAGTCTCAGTGTTGTTATCCCCACAGAGGGAGGGTGATGGAGTATTTTAAACAGACTAGTCTCAGTGTTGTTATCCTCACAGAGGGAGGGTGATGGAGTATTTTAAACAGACTAGTCTCAGTGTTGTTATCCCACAGAGGGAGGGTGATGGAGTATTTTAAACAGACTAGTCTCAGTGTTGTTATCCTCACAGAGGGAGGGTGATGGAGTATTTTAAACAGACCAGTCTCAGTGTTGTTATCCCCACAGAGGGAGGGTGCTGGAGTATTTTAAACAGACCAGTCTCAGTGTTGTTATCCCCACAGAGGGAGGGTGATGGAGTATTTTAAACAGACTAGTCTCACTGTTGTTATCCTCACAGAGGGAGGGTGATGGAGTATTTTAAACAGACTAGTCTCAGTGTTGTTATCCCCACAGAGGGAGGGTGATGGAGTATTTTAAACAGACTAGTCTCCGTGTTGTTATCCTCACAGAGGGAGGGTGATGGAGTATTTTAAACAGACTAGTCTCAGTGTTGTTATCCTCACAGAGGGAGGGTGATGGAGTATTTTAAACAGACTAGTCTCAGTGTTGTTATCCTCACAGAGGGAGGGTGATGGAGTATTTTAAACAGACTAGTCTCAGTGTTGTTATCCTTGCAGAGGGAGGGTGATGGAGTATTTTAAACAGACTAGTCTCAGTGTTGTTATCCTCACAGGGGGAGGGTGATGGAGTATTTTAAACAGACTAGTCTCAGTGTTGTTATCCCCACAGAGGGAGGGTGCTGGAGTATTTTAAACAGACTAGTCTCAGTGTTGTTATCCTCACAGAGGGAGGGTGATGGAGTATTTTAAACAGACTAGTCTCAGTGTTGTTATCCTTGCAGAGGGAGGGTGATGGAGTATTTTAAACAGACTAGTCTCAGTGTTGTTATCCTCACAGAGGGAGGGTGATGGAGTATTTTAAACAGACTAGTCTCAGTGTTGTTATCCTCACAGAGGGAGGGTGCTGGAGTATTTTAACCAGACTAGTCTCAGTGTTGTTATCCTCACAGAGGGAGGGTGATGGAGTATTTTAAACAGACTAGTCTCAGTGTTGTTATCCTCACTGGGGGAGGGTGATGGAGTATTTTAAACAGACTAGTCTCAGTGTTGTTATCCTCACAGGGGGAGGGTGATGGAGTATTTTAAACAGACTAGTCTCAGTGTTGTTATCCCCACAGAGGGAGGGTGATGGAGTATTTTAAACAGACTAGTCTCAGTGTTGTTATCCTCACAGAGGGAGGGTGCTGGAGTATTTTAAACAGACCAGTCTCAGTGTTGTTATCCCCACAGAGGGAGGGTGATGGAGTATTTTAAACAGACTAGTCTCAGTGTTGTTATCCTCACAGAGGGAGGGTGATGGAGTATTTTAAACAGACTAGTCTCAGTGTTGTTATCCTCACAGAGGGAGGGTGATGGAGTATTTTAAACAGACTAGTCTCAGTGTTGTTATCCTTGCAGAGGGAGGGTGATGGAGTATTTTAAACAGACTAGTCTCAGTGTTGTTATCCTCACAGAGGGAGGGTGATGGAGTATTTTAAACAGACTAGTCTCAGTGTTGTTATCCTCACAGAGGGAGGGTGCTGGAGTATTTTAACCATTCTAGTCTCAGTGTTGTTATCCTCACAGAGGGAGGGTGATGGAGTATTTTAAACAGACTAGTCTCAGTGTTGTTATCCTTGCAGAGGGAGGGTGATGGAGTATTTTAAACAGACTAGTCTCAGTGTTGTTATCCTCACAGAGGGAGGGTGATGGAGTATTTTAAACAGACTAGTCTCAGTGTTGTTATCCTTGCAGAGGGAGGGTGATGGAGTATTTTAAACAGACTAGTCTCAGTGTTGTTATCCTCACAGAGGGAGGGTGATGGAGTATTTTAAACAGACTAGTCTCAGTGTTGTTATCCCCACAGAGGGAGGGTGCTGGAGTATTTTAACCAGACTAGTCTCAGTGTTGTTATCCTCACAGAGGGAGGGTGATGGAGTATTTTAAACAGACTAGTCTCAGTGTTGTTATCCTTGCAGAGGGAGGGTGATGGAGTATTTTAAACAGACTAGTCTCAGTGTTGTTATCCTCACAGAGGGAGGGTGATGGAGTATTTTAAACAGACTAGTCTCAGTGTTGTTATCCTTGCAGAGGGAGGGTGATGGAGTATTTTAAACAGACTAGTCTCAGTGTTGTTATCCTCACAGAGGGAGGGTGATGGAGTATTTTAAACAGACTAGTCTCAGTGTTGTTATCCCCACAGAGGGAGGGTGATGGAGTATTTTAAACAGACTAGTCTCAGTGTTGTTATCCCCACAGAGGGAGGGTGATGGAGTATTTTAACAGACTAGTCTCAGTGTTGTTATCCCCACAGAGGGAGGGTGATGGAGTATTTTAAACAGACTAGTCTCAGTGTTGTTATCCCCACAGAGGGAGGGTGCTGGAGTATTTTAAACAGACTAGTCTCAGTGTTGTTATCCCCACAGAGGGAGGGTGATGGAGTATTTTAAACAGACTAGTCTCAGTGTTGTTATCCTCACAGAGGGAGGGTGATGGAGTATTTTAAACAGACTAGTCTCAGTGTTGTTATCCTCACAGAGGGAGGGTGATGGAGTATTTTAAACAGACTAGTCTCAGTGTTGTTATCCTCACAGAGGGAGGGTGATGGAGTATTTTAAACAGACTAGTCTCAGTGTTGTTATCCTCACAGAGGGAGGGTGCTGGAGTATTTTAAACAGACTAGTCTCAGTGTTGTTATCCCCACAGAGGGAGGGTGATGGAGTATTTTAAACAGACTAGTCTCAGTGTTGTTATCCCCACAGAGGGAGGGTGATGGAGTATTTTAAACAGACTAGTCTCAGTGTTGTTATCCCCACAGAGGGAGGGTGATGGAGTATTTTAAACAGACTAGTCTCAGTGTTGTTATCCTCACAGAGGGAGGGTGATGGAGTATTTTAAACAGACTAGTCTCAGTGTTGTTATCCTCACAGAGGGAGGGTGATGGAGTATTTTAACCAGACTAGTCTCAGTGTTGTTATCCTCACAGAGGGAGGGTGATGGAGTATTTTAAACAGACTAGTCTCAGTGTTGTTATCCCCACAGAGGGAGGGTGATGGAGTATTTTAAACAGACTAGTCTCAGTGTTGTTATCCTCACAGAGGGAGGGTGCTGGAGTATTTTAAACAGACTAGTCTCAGTGTTGTTATCCTCACAGAGGGAGGGTGATGGAGTATTTTAAACAGACTAGTCTCAGTGTTGTTATCCTTGCAGAGGGAGGGTGATGGAGTATTTTAAACAGACTAGTCTCAGTGTTGTTATCCTCACAGAGGGAGGGTGATGGAGTATTTTAAACAGACTAGTCTCAGTGTTGTTATCCTTGCAGAGGGAGGGTGATGGAGTATTTTAAACAGACTAGTCTCAGTGTTGTTATCCCCACAGAGGGAGGGTGATGGAGTATTTTAAACAGACTAGTCTCAGTGTTGTTATCCTCACAGAGGGAGGGTGCTGGAGTATTTAAACAGACTAGTCTCAGTGTTGTTATCCTTGCAGAGGGAGGGTGATGGAGTATTTTAAACAGACTAGTCTCAGTGTTGTTATCCTCACAGAGGGAGGGTGATGGAGTATTTTAAACAGACTAGTCTCAGTGTTGTTATCCTTGCAGAGGGAGGGTGATGGAGTATTTTAAACAGACTAGTCTCAGTGTTGTTATCCCCACAGAGGGAGGGTGATGGAGTATTTTAAACAGACTAGTCTCAGTGTTGTTATCCCCACAGAGGGAGGGGTGATGGAGTATTTTAAGCAGACTAGTCTCAGTGTTGTTATCCCCACAGAGGGAGGGTGATGGAGTATTTTAAACAGACTAGTCTCAGTGTTGTTATCCCCACAGAGGGAGGGTGATGGAGTATTTTAAACAGACTAGTCTCAGTGTTGTTATCCCCACAGAGGGAGGGTGATGGAGTATTTTAAACAGACTAGTCTCAGTGTTGTTATCCCCACAGAGGGAGGGTGATGGAGTATTTTAAACAGACTAGTCTCAGTGTTGTTATCCTCACAGAGGGAGGGTGATGGAGTATTTTAAACAGACTAGTCTCAGTGTTGTTATCCCACAGAGGGAGGGTGATGGAGTATTTTAAACAGACTAGTCTCAGTGTTGTTATCCTCACAGAGGGAGGGTGATGGAGTATTTTAAACAGACCAGTCTCAGTGTTGTTATCCCCACAGAGGGAGGGTGCTGGAGTATTTTAAACAGACCAGTCTCAGTGTTGTTATCCCCACAGAGGGAGGGTGATGGAGTATTTTAAACAGACTAGTCTCGCTGTTGTTATCCTCACAGAGGGAGGGTGATGGAGTATTTTAAACAGACTAGTCTCAGTGTTGTTATCCCCACAGAGGGAGGGTGATGGAGTATTTTAAACAGACTAGTCTCCGTGTTGTTATCCTCACAGAGGGAGGGTGATGGAGTATTTTAAACAGACTAGTCTCAGTGTTGTTATCCTCACAGAGGGAGGGTTGATGGAGTATTTTAAACAGACTAGTCTCAGTGTTGTTATCCTCACAGAGGGAGGGTGATGGAGTATTTTAAACAGACTAGTCTCAGTGTTGTATCCTTGCAGAGGGAGGGTGATGGAGTATTTTAAACAGACTAGTCTCAGTGTTGTTATCCCCACAGAGGGAGGGTGCTGGAGTATTTTAAACAGACTAGTCTCAGTGTTGTTATCCTCACAGAGGGAGGGTGATGGAGTATTTTAAACAGACTAGTCTCAGTGTTGTTATCCTTGCAGAGGGAGGGTGATGGAGTATTTTAAACAGACTAGTCTCAGTGTTGTTATCCTCACAGAGGGAGGGTGATGGAGTATTTTAAACAGACTAGTCTCAGTGTTGTATCCTCACAGAGGGAGGGTGCTGGAGTATTTTAACCAGACTAGTCTCAGTGTTGTTATCCTCACAGAGGGAGGGTGATGGAGTATTTTAAACAGACTAGTCTCAGTGTTGTTATCCTCACTGGGGGAGGGTGATGGAGTATTTTAAACAGACTAGTCTCAGTGTTGTTATCCTCACAGGGGGAGGGTGATGGAGTATTTTAAACAGACTAGTCTCAGTGTTGTTATCCCCACAGAGGGAGGGTGATGGAGTATTTTAAACAGACTAGTCTCAGTGTTGTTATCCTCACAGAGGGAGGGTGCTGGAGTATTTTAAACAGACCAGTCTCAGTGTTGTTATCCCCACAGAGGGAGGGTGATGGAGTATTTTAAACAGACTAGTCTCAGTGTTGTTATCCTCACAGAGGGAGGGTGATGGAGTATTTTAAACAGACTAGTCTCAGTGTTGTTATCCCCACAGAGGGAGGGTGATGGAGTATTTTAAACAGACTAGTCTCAGTGTTGTTATCCCCACAGAGGGAGGGTGATGGAGTATTTTAAACAGACTAGTCTCAGTGTTGTTATCCCCACAGAGGGAGGGTGATGGAGTATTTTAAACAGACTAGTCTCAGTGTTGTTATCCTCACAGAGGGAGGGTGATGGAGTATTTTAAACAGACTAGTCTCAGTGTTGTTATCCTCACAGAGGGAGGGTGATGGAGTATTTTAAACAGACTAGTCTCAGTGTTGTTATCCTTGCAGAGGGAGGGTGATGGAGTATTTTAAACAGACTAGTCTCAGTGTTGTTATCCTTGCAGAGGGAGGGTGAAGGAGTATTTTAAACAGACTAGTCTCAGTGTTGTTATCCTCACAGAGGGAGGGTGATGGAGTATTTTAAACAGACTTGTCTCAGTGTTGTTATCCTCACAGAGGGAGGGTGATGGAGTATTTTAAACAGACTAGTCTCAGTGTTGTTATCCTCACAGAGGGAGGGTGCTGGAGTATTTTAAACAGACTAGTCTCAGTGTTGTTATCCTCACAGGGGGAGGGTGATGGAGTATTTTAACAGACTAGTCTCAGTGTTTGTTATCCTCACAGGGGGAGGGTGATGGAGTATTTTAAACAGACTAGTCTCAGTGTTGTTATCCCCACAGAGGGAGGGTCCTGGAGTATTTTAACCAGACTAGTCTCAGTGTTGTTATCCCCACAGAGGGAGGGTCCTGGAGTATTTTAAACAGACGAGTCTCAGTGTTGTTATCCTCACAGAGGGAGGGGTGATGGAGTATTTTAAACAGACTAGTCTCAGTGTTGTTATCCCCACAGAGGGAGGGTGATGGAGTATTTTAAACAGACTAGTCTCAGTGTTGTTATCCTCACAGAGGGAGGGTGCTGGAGTATTTTAACCAGACTAGTCTCAGTGTTGTTATCCTCACAGAGGGAGGGTGATGGAGTATTTTAAACAGACTAGTCTCAGTGTTGTTATCCTTGCAGAGGGAGGGTGATGGAGTATTTTAAACAGACTAGTCTCAGTGTTGTTATCCTCACAGAGGGAGGGTGATGGAGTATTTTAAACAGACTAGTCTCAGTGTTGTTATCCTTGCAGAGGGAGGGTGATGGAGTATTTTAAACAGACTAGTCTCAGTGTTGTTATCCCCACAGAGGGAGGGTGATGGAGTATTTTAAACAGACTAGTCTCAGTGTTGTTATCCCCACAGAGGGAGGGTGATGGAGTATTTTAAACAGACTAGTCTCAGTGTTGTTATCCCCACAGAGGGAGGGTGCTGGAGTATTTTAAACAGACTAGTCTCAGTGTTGTTATCCCCACAGAGGGAGGGTGATGGAGTATTTTAAACAGACTAGTCTCAGTGTTGTTATCCCCACAGAGGGAGGGTGATGGAGTATTTTAAACAGACTAGTCTCAGTGTTGTTATCCTCACAGAGGGAGGGTGATGGAGTATTTTAAACAGACTAGTCTCAGTGTTGTTATCCTCACAGAGGGAGGGTGATGGAGTATTTTAAACAGACTAGTCTCAGTGTTGTTATCCTTGCAGAGGGAGGGGTGATGGAGTATTTTAAACAGACTAGTCTCAGTGTTGTTATCCCCACAGAGGGAGGGTGATGGAGTATTTTAAACAGACTAGTCTCAGTGTTGTTATCCCCACAGAGGGAGGGTGATGGAGTATTTTAAACAGACTAGTCTCAGTGTTGTTATCCCCACAGAGGGAGGGTGATGGAGTATTTTAAACAGACTAGTCTCAGTGTTGTTATCCCCACAGAGGGAGGGTGATGGAGTATTTTAAACAGACTAGTCTCAGTGTTGTTATCCCCACAGAGGGAGGGTGATGGAGTATTTTAAACAGACTAGTCTCAGTGTTGTTATCCCCACAGAGGGAGGGTGATGGAGTATTTTAAACAGACTAGTCTCAGTGTTGTTATCCTCACAGAGGGAGGGTGATGGAGTATTTTAAAACAGACCAGTCTCAGTGTTGTTATCCTTGCAGAGGGAGGGTGATGGAGTATTTTAAACAGACTAGTCTCAGTGTTTGTTATCCTCACAGAGGGAGGGTGATGGAGTATTTTAAACAGACTAGTCTCAGTGTTGTTATCCTCACAGAGGGAGGGTGATGGAGTATTTTAAACAGACTAGTCTCAGTGTTGTTATCCCCACAGAGGGAGGGTGATGGAGTATTTTAAACAGACTAGTCTCAGTGTTGTTATCCCCACAGAGGGAGGGTGATGGAGTATTTTTAAACAGAGGTGACAATAATGTTGACCCTTTTATCTTCTTGCGATTTATATTTATTTAGATGTTTTATTTTTTCAAAGTATTTTGGCAAAATTTGGATGTGACTTTATATACCTCTTGGTAAAGGTAGGCTAAGAGTGATGGTATGGCTCAGACCATGTGGGGGTAAAGTACAGTAATTGTGTCTGTGACTAGACCTACCTTCTGTATGCTTAGTACCAGATCAACAAGTTTGAAAGCCTAAATGGTAATTCACTGAGTTCACATGTTAAAAAATACATATTTTTAATCAAAGTATATTTCTTTAAGTAATTTTTTCAATGTTAAAAAACATACAACCACATTTTGTCATTAATTTTACAAATACTTCCTGGAGAGATACCCTCCAGTAAGTTTTAACGCCAACCATGTTCTTGGAGACCTACCCTCCAGTAGGTTTTAACTCCAACCCTATTCCTGGGGAGATACCCCTTTACGTTTGAACTCCAAACCTGTTCCTGGAGAGATACCCCTTTAGGTTTTAACTCCAACCCTATTCCTGGAGAGATACACCTTTAGGTTTTAACTCCAACCCTGTTCCTGGAGAGATACCTCTTTAGGTTTTAACTCCAACCCTGTCCTGGAGAGATACCCCTTTAGGTTTTAACTCCAACCTTGTTCCTGGAGAGCAACCAGGTCTCCGCTGCAACCTCAGTTTTAATTGACCTGATTCATTTTTTCATCAGCTAATTATTGTAGTCAGGTGCTCTACATTATTAGGATTGGAGCTAAAACCTACAGGACAGTAGCTCTCCAGGAACAGGGTTGGAGTGAGAACCTACAGGACGGTAGCTCTCCAGGAACAGGGTTGGAGTGAGAACCTACAGGACAGTAGCTCTTCAGGAACAGGGTTGGAGTGAGAACCTACAGGACAGTAGCTCTCCAGGAACAGGGTTGGAGTGAGAACCTACAGGACAGTAGCTCTCCAGGAACAGGGTTGGGGTGAGAACCTACAGGACAGTAGCTCTCCAGGAACAGGGTTGGAGTGAGAACCTACAGGACGGTAGCTCTCCAGGAACAGGGTTGGAGTGAGAACCTACAGGACAGTAGCTCTCCAGGAACAGGGTTGGAGTGAGAACCTACAGGACAGTAGCTCTCCGGGAACAGGTTTGGAGTGTGAACCTACAGGACAGTAGCTCTCCGGGAACAGGGTTGGAGTGTGAACCTACAGGACGGTAGCTCTCCAGGAACAGGGTTGGAGTGAGAACCTACAGGACAGTAGCTCTCCGGGAACAGGGTTGGAGTGTGAACCTACAGGACGGTACTTCTACAGGATTAGGGTTGGAGAGCTCTGCTCCACAGCAGGGGTAGTCAATTCTTACCCTTACTAGGTCTGGAATCTGCTGGTTTTCTTTTCTACCTGATAATTAATTGCACCCCACCTGTGTGCAGGTCTAAATCAGTCCCTAATTAGAAGGGAACAATGAAAAATTGCAGTGGAACTGGCTTCGACATCCAGAGTTGAGTTTTGAAGGCTCTTCAGAAAAATGATTGGGCAACCCTGGCATAGATGCTGCTATAAAACTGAAACTTTACTGAGGTTTTAAATGCGTGCGTGCATGCTTGTGTGCGTGTCTGATTGCGTACATGTGTTTGTGTGTGTCGGGCCGATTCCAGGCAATAAGCAACATAAGCAGTAGATCTGTCTTATGCTCTTTTACTTTCGGTTTTGGACACCAGATTGAAACAGATGAAATAGATCTCACAGTGGATTAGATGGTACAATACCATTTCATAGAAGTAATATGGATAAATTGTTTAGAGGGAAAAGGACAAGCTGAAAACAATACAGTATTGTGACTGATCCAAAAGGTTGCCAATAATATATTGCCAAAAATGAATTACAGCTGAAAGACAGAAAGATAATACCATGTACCATGCAATGCATGTGCTCAGTTAATTACACAATCTTAGGGAAAATGTTAATGTGCAAACACATTTAAACAAGATGTGGATTTGACCTATGTAGCTATTTCTGTAATTTCTCACAGATCCAATGCAGCATGTGGCTGCATGGTGCATCGTTCCAGTTGGCCAAAACGTTTGTCCCGATGGTTGACCTCGACACAATCCTTGTTGTTGGTACCACCATGGTCCGGTTTACCACTCTTCCAGTACCTAGAAACAACACACACAAGCTGTGTTCGACTACTCATACTAACAGCACCATTATTGGTCATAGTATGGATAGAGTTAGTATGCCAAAAGTTCCCGGAAGTCGTACTAAATTCGCCAAAATACGTAGAATACAATCTGTTTCTCTACTTTTAGGGCCCATAATGCAATTCTTTAGAAAATGGTCGTGGCTTCACAACGTTTTCAGATAAGAAAAAAATGGCAGAAAATATTTAGCCAATGTCCGAAGAGAGTAGATACTAATTCATTACTTTAACTAATTATGAAAAATGTTAAGAAAATGTTGAGCAATGTATTAAAGTAATGACTTTTCAAATAAGTTACGTTACACGTTATGTTGGCTGACAATTTATTTGCTACGCTATCCTTACATATCGCATAGCAATACAGCAGTATGTACCGGTATGTTAGCTATCTAAATAACGTTAGTTTGCCACTAGTACATCGAACTTACCAGTCAGTATAATCACTATCTGACTACCCAACGTTTATTGACTTGATTATTCACATCATTCTTAAATAAGTGGTATAATCGTTGTGCGTTTCAATGGACCTTGTTAATTCTAATTTATCTACTCTGATTTTAGAGCACTCTCGCGCAGGAATAACTGAATGAATTTATGTAAAAACGCTCAACACCCTTTGAATATGGCCGGTTGTCAGTAACGTTGGCAAAAAGCGTAAATTAAATTGTTACGATCAGTCACCAACACTCTGGATAACATGAAAACAGCCTAACCAGTTCTGCTAGGGCGAGTAGTAAAACGGTCTCAAGAGTGAGGTGTTTCTCATAGCTAGCCAATGTTAGCCAGTTAGCTTGGGTGCTTGGACTGCACGTTGAACGCTCGGATCAACCCTAGTCCTTTGCCAGAGCAACCAGTGTGCGCCTTCTGAACTCTCCGAGAGCGAAACGTTCTGGATTTACGAATGCCAGAGCAACACCGTTGCCATTACCAATGTAATTTACGAACACACCAAAAATCGTAAAAAGTTTAGCTACTCATTAGTTATGCTAATAAGCTAGCAAGAGGTTGCATAGCAACAGCCTCAACTTCCGATAAACGACAACGCTCTGTCTAGTACGCTCAACTGAAACGATACTGTTCGTTTACAGTATACTACAATTAACTACTAGTATATAGTATATACTCATTAAGTATGTAGTATACAGTATGTTAGTATGGGTATTCGAACACAGTTACAGTGTCCGCTATATTGGTTTTTCAAATATTCAGATCTGAGTTGCGTTCCAATAATCTCTCCTTTCTCCTGAAGTGTGAGCTCTTCCACAACTTCCTACAAATCTAAAATAATTGGGTTGGTGTAGGGATGCGCACTAGAGGGAACTTCCATGTTCCAGGTATACAGGTGTTTCAGCATAGCTCAGGGCTTTCTGTGGTGGAGGGGCAAGCCAGCGGAATATACCGGGTGTAGGGGTTGGTAGAGTTCTTTAATTGTGCCGTGATTGGCTCAGTGTTCTGTCACTCATGGGGACACTACCTCACAGCAGAATCTACAGAGAAAGCTTGGCAGTTCAAGCCCCCTTGGATGCTGCCCTTAGATTTACATTAAAGTGCCCATCCAAGATAGCTCAAGGTCATTGGCCACAGATAAATGACAATCACATTACATCTACCCGTAGCTTTGATTGGACATCATACTTTCAAAATCTTATCTATCAAGCTGGACAAGCAGTCATCATCATGAATCACGTCCACAATCTACTGGCAATTCCTTTTCAATCCTTGTCATACGAAGAGAAATTATAGATAAACGTATCGGTGATCATCGGCCATTGGACATAAACATTCCACAGCAAATCAGAAATCGCAAATTCAACAAGGAGTGGTTTGTAAGGAAACAATGGCTAACTGCAAGCGTTGCAAAGGCAATCCCTATTTTGTGACCGCTGCCTGCTATTCGGTGAGAGGGTGTGAAAAATGTCTTATATGGTTGCTGCATAAATGATGTAATATGCCAGGGAGATGTGTAGAATGAAGCTAAGAAAGTAATACTACGTGGGTGTTCTGTAGTAAGCTGTTAGTAGTCCATGTGTCACATCCTAATACTTTGGTCCCTTTCCCCCTCATAATTTAGCCTACTGTTCTGACTTGGTGATGCACATGTAGCCTATAGCTTGTTTTAGAGAAATGTCATCATTGAATATTGTAAGAGTTTTCATTGTCTGCTTGAATGCTTATTTGATTATATGCCCCCGGTTCTGACTTGGTGTACAGGGAGAATACTGTAATAATGTCCCATGCCAGCATTGCTGGCATTCATCCCAAAATAATTTTTGAGTTTTCCCCACCAAGATTTTACATGCTAAAATCACCACTGAGAACAGGACACATAAGTGAAATTGTCAGACACTGTCAGATACTGTGGTAGAAACATCATCCTAAATGCTATCCAGATGTTAGAGCCGTATTATAAAAGTAGTAATTTCTCTTACGATGTGGTCAGGTGGTGTGCCGTCCACCCATTTCCAGGTCCCCCTCTTAACGTGTCAGTCAGACCAATCCCAGACCCAGGAGATCTGCATCACCATGCAGCTGGTACAACAACTTCTGTTAGGATTGAATAAAGTTATTCTAACATCAATGACACACACACACTCTCTCTCACAATCTCTAAATCAATCCTCTCTCTCACAACCCCCCCCCCTCCTCTCTCTCCCTCCTCACATATCTCACAATCTCTCTCTCACAATCGCACAATCTTCTCTCACAATCTCACAATCTCTCTCTCACAATCTCACAATCTCTCTCTCACAATCTCACAATCTCTCTCTCACAATCTCACAATCTCTCTCTCACAATCTCTTCACAAATCTCTCTCTCTCTCACAAATCTCTCTCTCACAATCTCTCTCTCTCTCACAATCTCTCTCTCTCACAATCTCTCTCTCTCTCACAATCTCTCCACATCCTCTCTCTCGTCACAATCTCTCCACAATCTCTCTCTCTCTCACCATCTCCCACAATTCATACTCTCTCTCTCTCACAATCTCCCACCATCTCTCTCTCTCTCTCTCTCTCTCTCACAATCTCTCACAATCTCCTCTCACATATCTCTCTCTCTCTCTCTCTCACAATCTCTCACAATCTCTCTCTCTCTCACAATCTCAACAATCTCTCTCTCATAATCTCTCTCACAATCTCTCACAATCTCTCTCTCACAATCTCTCACAATCTCCTCTCTCTCACAATCTCTCACAATCTCTCACAATCTCTTCTCTCTCTCTCTCTCTCTCTCTCTCTCTTTTCTCTTCTCTTCTCTTCTGTCTCTAACTGAGCAAACCAGAACCTTACAAATATACATTTAACCAATACTTTAAACCATTTAAATATAATACATAGGGAAGTTGTGCAGGACTATGGTAGATGAGGAATCAATCTATCTTTTTAGACTGTACAGTATTTATCTGGTCAATATGTTAGTGTATTATGTCTGTTTGTAACAACGTGTTATATGTGAAAATGTGATCGTAATATAAATGGTAATTCATGTTTAAGGACTCTTGGAAGATTAGTCCAAATGAAGACTAAAAGAGATCCACATCAATCTCTCCCCCCTCCCCTCTCTCACCTGTTCCTGTCTGCTGTTTATGATCACCAGGTCTGCTCCTCTCGCCAGACAATCCAGTTTGCTCTCCTCCCAGGTTTTCCTCTCAGTAGACAGGAAGTAACAGTTGGATCCCAACATCCTCCATCGTTTAGGACACTTTAACACAGTCCTCATCGTTTGGACTGCCATGCCACTCCCTTCCACCACTCTTCCAGTACCTAGAGACAACACAGGCAGTGTCCGCAATATTGTTTTTCAAATATTCAGATCTGGGTTGCGTTCCAAAAATCTCTTCTTTCTCTTGAAGTGTGCGCCTCGTTCCCTACATCATACAAATCTAAAAGCAGTGTTGTAGACATGGGTGCTAGAGAGAATTCCCATATACCAGTGTTGGATTCAACATTTTGAACATCGAGATCTTAAAGACATGATAGATCAGACACATAGTATAATAAAAGAGACTGGGTCTCTGTAGAAAGACAGATAGCTGTGGAATGTGTTGGATGGAGAAGAGGAGAGCAACATGTTGATACGGGGGAGACAGATGGACATCTGTGGATTAGATGAAGGAGGGGTTGAGGTCAGGAGGTGAGGACAGATTCTCATAATGGAGTAATAAAGGTTTGGTATCCTGTTACCCTCTTTACTCTCTTCCTGTTGGACCATAAAATGTAAGGATTGGAGAGAGGGAGTGTCTTAAGTGAGATATAAATATCTGGATGGAACAAATGTTGGTTTGTCTGAATACAGCTGTACAGAACCTTTGGGAAGAATTAAACTTGGTTGAAGCTTCTCTAGTATCCGTGGGTTATTTAGCCTGAAAATAAGAACCTTACACCAGTCATTTATTTTAAATCCATGAAGGGAAGTGAACAAGTGCACACATCTGGAGAAAGGAGAGATTATTGGGACAGATTTCCTTCAAGTCAGGTTTTCCAGATTTTCTGATAAATGTTTAGCTCTGTCAGAGAAATACTGTACAGTATACTGTATGTAACAAGTCTTAAACAACACATTCTAACATTGTCATTAACTATTTGTAAATCCATAACGAGGGTGCACACAGGGGTTAAATTCCAATGCTAAACCCTTCTCCTGAAGTGTACACTTCCACATCGATTTAAATGAATATGCTTGCACCAATGCATTTAAATTCATGACTGAACAAGTATACACTTCAGGAGAAGGAAGGGTAGAGAATGGGACGCAGCCCTAGTGACTGACTTGACAACTTACCACAGATAGAGAGCACCACCTTCTCATTGGTCAGAAGACTGACCCTTTTTCTCAACCTGTCCCGTTCTGTAGTCAGGGCAGTGTAACGCTCCAGTAACTGTTTTTTGTCCATTTTCTCTTTGTCTCTCTCCCTCTCTAGCTGGTTTCTGTTCATCCGGCACTGGTCTCTCTCTGTACACAGATCCATGATAGTACTGGTATCTGGCTGGTCTCCAACCTGCGCCAAGCCAGTGGTGTTGTAACAGCCGTTTAACTGCTCTCTCTCTCTGTTGGAGTGGACTGAAAGACAGGGAATTGGGTCCCAAATGACAACCTATTCCTTCCTTAGTGCCCTATGTGCCCTGGTCAAAGAACATAGGACGCCATTTGGGACATAATGGTTGTGGTGTTGTCATTCTTTTAGTTTGTGTCAACAATACTGTCAAACTACGGGTCCCATAAGCTATGGGCTAATGTCTGTACGTCTGAATTGTGATCCTTGTTTTGTGAGAACAGAAAGATGGTGTGACAATGACATTCATATCTGTCCTATCGGCCCTGTTCAAATGTAGTGCATTATAAAGAGGATAGCCTGACTCACAGAAATCCAGTCTCAGGAAGATGTTGAGAGTGACTTGTAGAACACACAGCACTCCAAAACACACAGCAGCCAGCCTGTAGAGTCTTAGTCTTCCATCTGCAGAGGAACACACACACGGCAACAGACACACACGCACACACACACCACACACAAACACCATCGTCATTAATGATTCAGATTTAACAGAACACACATCATCCCACAGATCCCTTACTAATTCTGAGAACCAAACATTTCCAACGTGTCATTGGTTTTTCAGCAGCAGGTTTGCTCAAGAGTGTCTCACATCAGACAAACAGGAAGCTACTGTATGAAGAAAATGACTAAAGTTACACAATATAGACGTAGCATGATTTAAAGGGTCAATCTGTGATTTTTATATCCATTTTTTAAACATTAATTTAAATGAATGATATTACCAAATTGATTCTTGAAAAATGTAACACAGAAATACCTCATGATCTTAGTTGAACTGTCTAACCCCATCAGAACCCAAATACTATACTTGTTTTACCATGGAATTATAAACTATGTAAATGTAAACTAACACTGTGTAGCCTCAAATGGTTCAAACTATCATTTTTTATCATGAATGGTCACTCCTTGCAGACATACTGTAGCTCTCTCTATGAATTTGAGAGTGATTACATTTCTCCAGCTTTTCAGGCTGGAGAAATAATATCATCAATCTTATTTAAATAGTTCCAAATAGTTCTAAAAACTGAAGTAAAAAATACATTGAATTGATACATTTTGGTGTACGTGACCCCAGCAGGTTTTGAACACCCTGCTCCATTCTAACTGAGCCACCCAGAAGACAGAACAATACAAATGTACAAGTGTTTTTCTAGTGTGTGGTATTAGTGTGTGAATGCGTTCAGTTTGTACGTGCAGACCTGCCTGCGTGCCTCAGCTACTGTGTGAGACACTAAGATACTTAGTTCTTACCTGAGAGATGGTCTCAGTCTTCACGCTCCCTCGATAATCTGTTCGGTTTTCTTCAGTAACTTCATTCAATTCAATCACCTGTTTGTTGACGTAGTTTGCCATCTTAACTAACGTACCGAATATCAATGATTACCCAATCAATGATGAATCAACTAAAGTCAGTCTGTCTGACCTCTTATGTAATATGTATGATTCTAAGTTCTACTTTTACTTACTGTATTAACTTACTGTATGATTACCTTTCTAACTGCCTCAGTAGTTGGTCTAATGTGTCTAGTAATTCCTTGTAACTTCTCTGTTCTCTGTCTGGGGCCCACAGCTGGTGACAGGATGTGTCAAGTCTCTATCCACCAATAAGAAGGCTGTAGGTGTATAATGTGTCAAGTCTCTATCCACCAATAAGAAGGAGACTATTGCGATGTGAAACAAATGGCACCATATTCTCTTTTTCTCACTACATAGGGAATAGGATGCCATTTGGGATTCAGCTTGTGGACCCGACAGTTGTGTGTAGACTCTCCCTCTTCCATTCCTTGTTCATTCTGTTCTGTGCTTTATTTCTTCCTCTCATTCATGTTTTTTGGCCTAATAATATACGTGATTTGTCAACCCAAACACAAGTTATTATTGGTCGACAGTAGGTCTAGATATGAATAAATTAACTAATATGATGCTGTTTACTATGTTTATGGATTTGGGTCAAAAACAAGACGTCTAAATACATTTTCAAATAGAAGAATTAAACAAATTAAACTTTTTACAATGAAACATTTTCAGAAATCTCTCCTATTTGTCATCACGTGTGTTCTGAGCCCTCTCCTGTACTCCCTGTTCACCCACGACTGCATGGCCATGCACGCCTCCAACTCAATCATCAAGTTTGCGGATGGCACTACAGTGGTAGGCTTGATTACCAACAACGACGAGACGGCCTACAGGGAGGAGGTGAGGGCCCTCGGAGTGTGGTGTCAGGAAAATAACCTCACGCTCAACGTCAACAAAACAAAGGAGATGATTGTGGACTTCAGGAAACAGCAGAGGGAGCACCCCCTATCCACATCGATGGGACAGTAGTGGAGAGGGTAGTAAGTTTTAAGTTCCTCTGCGTACACATCACGGACAAACTGAATTGGTCCACCCACACAGACAGCGTCGTGAAGAAGGCGCAGCAGCACCTCTTCAAGCTCAGGAGGCTGAAGAAATTTGGCTTCTACAGATGCACAATCGAGAGCATCCTGTCGGGCTGTATCACCACCTGGTAGGCAACTGCTCCGCCATAACCGTAAGGCTCTCCAGAGGGTAAGGAGTGTAAGGAGTTATTCAGAAGTGTGTGACATCAGTGTAAGGAGTTATTCAGAAGTGTAAGGAGTTATTCAGAAGTGTGTGACGTTAGTGTGAAGAGTTATTCAGAAGTGTGTGGGGTAAATCTATGTCAGCATCTTTCTCCGAATTTTAGTGTGTGTGTGTGTGTGTGCTCTCAGTACTGTTCCGCCTTCTGTGTGTGTGTGTGTGTGTGTGTGTGTGTGTGTGTGCTCTCAGTACTGTTCCGCCTTCTCTGTGTGTGTCCAACTGCAGGTCACACTGTTTTATGAAAACATTTCTTTTTAACTAAGCATAAGCTGATGGCGATGTTGCTAATAAATATAATGAAGAAGCATTTTCCAGAGTACAGTATGACTACACACTCTCCTCTAAATCTAAACACAACTATTATTTGTATTTTTTTTCCTCCTTTCCTCATTCTCCTAAAATTATTATTTTTCCTCGATGTCTCTCTCTGAAACTAAGGCTCTATCTCAATTTGTCTTTTCTAGATTCCTCTCCTCCTATCTCCTCTCTTCCTATCTCCTCTGCTATATCTTCTACTCCTTCTCCAGCTGATCTATCTCTTTAATTTGGTTGTTGTAATAGGTCTGTAGCATGTCTCTCCCTTTAGTCAGGGTGTTGTAATTATTCTATTTTTTTATACATTTTTACCCGTTTTTTCTCCCCAATTTCGTGGTATCCAATTGTTTAGTAGCTACTATCTTGTCTCATCGCTACAACTTCCGTACGGACTCCGGAGAGACGAAGGTTGAAAGTCATGCGTCCTTCGATACACAACCCAACCAAGCCGCACTGCTTCTTAACACAGCGCGCATCC
>NW_022264416.1:0-29628 GCF_002021735.2 Oncorhynchus kisutch
ATTTCTTAACTCTTCTTGACCGCACTGTTAATTAAGGGTTGTCAGTAAGCATTTCACGGTAAGGTCTACACTGTGGGTTAGGGGCTGTCCAGTAAGCATTTCACGGGAAGGTCTACAAACTGTTGGTTAAGGGCTTGTCAGTCAGCATTTCACAGTAAGGTCTACACTGTTGGTTAAGGGCTTGTCAGTAAGCAGTCACACGGTAGGTCTACACTGTTGGTTAAGGGCTTGTCAGTCAGCATTTCACAGTAAGGTCTACACTGTAATTAAGGGCTTGTCAGTCAGCATTTCACAGTAAGGTCTACACTGTTGTTAAGGGCTTGTCAGTCAGCATTTCACAGTAAGTCTACACTGTATTCGGAGCATGTGACTAATAAAGTTTGGATTTGATCCGACCTACAACCAGACATTATCATTATTAACATAAGGACTGAGAGCTGGGCTCAGCTGATTCCCTTCCCTTTAACCTTCCTCATTAAAACACATGGCTCTCTGGGATACGTCCCAACGGTACCCTAGTCATCAACAGTCCACTACTTCTGTAGTGCACTATATAGTAAATAGGGTGCTCTTTGGGAGTCAGGCATGGTGCTAATTCCATGGGATATCACACAGAGAAGAGAGGGAGAGGAGAGAGACAGAGAGAGAGAGATATTTAATACAGACTTGGCTATTTAACAAGAAAAGAGATCTGGACACATGGAACCTGTTGTTGATGACACAACACCTGACTTGTTACAGGTGAATGAAATGACAATTTGTCGATTTCTAAAAATAGTAACTATGAATCACTATACAGGGCCAGTGAAGGTGATCTCCCACTATACAGGGCCAGTGAAGGACATTTCCCACTATACCGGGCCAGTGAAGGTGATCTCCCACTATACAGGGCCAGTGAAGGACATTTCCCACTTTACAGGGTCAGTGAAGGTCACCTCCCACTATACAAATCAAATCAAATTTATTTATATAGCCCTTCGTACATCAGCTGATATCTCAAAGTGCTGTACAGAAACCCAGCCTAAAACCCCAAACAGCAAGCAATGCAGGTGTAGAAGCACGGTGGCTAGGAAAAACTCCCTAGAAAGGCCAATACCTAGGAAGAAACCTAGAGAGGAACCAGGCTATGTGGGGTGGCCAGTCCTCTTCTGGCTGTGCCGGGTGGAGATTATAACAGAACATGGCCAAGATGTTCAATGTTCATAAATGACCAGCATGGTCGAATAATAATAAGGCAGAACAGTTGAAACTAGAGCAGCAGCACAGTCAGGTGGAAGTTGAAACTGGAGCAGCAGCATGGCCAGGTAGACTGGGGACAGCAAGGAGTCATCATGTCAGGTAGTCCTGGGGCATGGTCCTAGGGCTCAGGTCAGTTGAAATACAGGGCCAGTGAAGGACATTTCCCACTTTACAGGGTCAGTGAAGGTGACCTCCCACTATACAGGGTCAGTGAAGGTCATATCCCACTATACAGGGTCAGTGAAGGTCATCTCCCACTATACAGGGTCAGTGAAGGTCATCTCCCACTATACAGGGTCAGTGAAGGTGACCTCCCACTATACAGGGTCAGTGAAGGTGAACTCCCACTATACAGGGTCAGTGAAGGTGACCTCCCACTATACAGGGTCAGTGAAGGTCAGATCCACTATACAGGGTCAGTGAAGGTGATCTCCCACTATACAGGGTCAGTGAAGGTGAACTCCCCCTATACAGGGTCAGTGAAGGTGAACTCCCACTATACAGGGTCAGTGAAGGTCAGATCCACTATACAGGGTCAGTGAAGGTGATCTCCCCCTATACAGGGTCAGTGAAGGTCAGATCCACTATACAGGGTCAGTGAAGGTGATCTCCCACTATACAGGGTCAGTGAAGGTGAACTCCCCTTATACAGGGTCAGTGAAGGTGAACTCCCACTATACAGGGTCAGTGAAGGTGATCTCCCACTATACAGGGTCAGTGAAGGTCAGATCCACTATACAGGGTCAGTGAAGGTGAACTCCCACTATACAGGGTCAGTGAAGGTGAACTCCCACTATACAGGGTCAGTGAAGGTCAGATCCACTATACAGGGTCAGTGAAGATCATCTCCCACTATACAGGGTCAGTGTAGGTGACCTCCCACTATATAGGGTCAGTGAAGGTCAGATCCACTATACAGGGTCAGTGAAGGTCAGATCCACTATACAGGGTCAGTGAAGGTGATCTCCCACTATACAGGGTCAGTGAAGGTGAACTCCCCCTATACAGGGTCAGTGAAGGTGAACTCCCACTATACAGGGTCAGTGAAGGTCAGATCCACTATACAGGGTCAGTGAAGGTGATCTCCCCCTATACAGGGTCAGTGAAGGTCAGATCCACTATACAGGGTCAGTGAAGGTGATCTCCCACTATACAGGGTCAGTGAAGGTGAACTCCCACTATACAGGGTCAGTGTAGGTGACCTCCCACTATACAGGGTCAGTGAAGGTGACCTCCCACTATACAGGGTCAGTGAAGGTCAGATCCACTATACAGGGTCAGTGAAGGTGATCTCCCACTATACAGGGTCAGTGAAGGTGACCTCCCACTATACAGGGTCAGTGAAGGTGAACTCCCACTATACAGGGTCAGTGAAGGTGATCTCCCACTATACAGGGTCAGTGAAGGTGAACTCCCACTATACAGGGTCAGTGAAGGTGAACTCCCACTATACAGGGTCAGTGAAGGTGATCTCCCACTATACAGGGTCAGTGAAGGTGACCTCCCACTATACAGGGTCAGTGAAGGTGACCTCCCACTATACATGGTCAGTGAAGGTCAGATCCACTATACAGGGTCAGTGAAGGTGAACTCCCACTATACAGGGTCAGTGAAGGTGAGATCCACTATACAGGGTCAGTGAAGGTGATCTCCCACTATACAGGGTCAGTGAAGGTGATCTCCCACTATACAGGGTCAGTGAAGGTGATCTCCCACTATACAGGGTCAGTGAAGGTCAGATCCACTATACAGGGTCAGTGAAGGTGAACTCCCACTATACAGGGTCAGTGAAGGTGAGATCCACTATACAGGGTCAGTGAAGGTGATCTCCCACTATACAGGGTCAGTGAAGGTGATCTCCCACTATACAGGGTCAGTGAAGGTGATCTCCCACTATACAGGGTCAGTGAAGGTCAGATCCACTATACAGGGTCAGTGAAGGTGAACTCCCACTATACAGGGTCAGTGAAGGTGAGATCCACTATACAGGGTCAGTGAAGGTGAACTCCCACTATACAGGGTCAGTGAAGGTGAACTCCCACTATACAGGGTCAGTGAAGGTGAGATCCACTATACAGGGTCAGTGAAGGTGATCTCCCACTATACAGGGTCAGTGAAGGTGATCTCCCACTATACAGGGTCAGTGAAGGTGATCTCCCACTATACAGGGTCAGTGAAGGTGAACTCCCACTATATAGGGTCAGTGAAGGTGATCTCCCACTATACAGGGTCAGTGAAGGTGATCTCCCACTATATAGGGTCAGTGAAGGTGATCTCCCACTATACAGGGTCAGTGAAGGTGAACTCCCACTATACAGGGTCAGTGAAGGTGAGATCCACTATACAGGGTCAGTGAAGGTGATCTCCCACTATACAGGGTCAGTGAAGGTGAGATCCACTATACAGGGTCAGTGAAGGTGATCTCCCACTATACAGGGTCAGTGAAGGTGACCTCCCACTATACAGGGTCAGTGAAGGTGACCTCCCACTATACAGGGTCAGTGAAGGTGATCTCCCACTATACAGGGTCAGTGAAGGTGAACTCCCACTATACAGGGTCAGTGAAGGTGAACTCCCACTATACAGGGTCAGTGAAGGTGAACTCCCACTATACAGGGTCAGTGAAGGTGAACTCCCACTATACAGGGTCAGTGAAGGTGAACTCCCACTATACAGGGTCAGTGAAGGTGATCTCCCACTATACAGGGTCAGTGAAGGTGATCTCCCACTATACAGGGTCAGTGAAGGTCAGATCCACTATACAGGGTCAGTGAAGGTGATCTCCCACTATACAGGGTCAGTGAAGGTGAACTCCCACTATACAGGGTCAGTGAAGGTGAACTCCCACTATACAGGGTCAGTGAAGGTCAGATCCACTATACAGGGTCAGTGAAGGTGAACTCCCACTATACAGGGTCAGTGAAGGTCAGAGATGTTTTCAGTCTGTTTTCAGTCTGATGTTTTCAGTCTCTGCCTGCCCAAGAGGCCTTGATCAAGCATTAGCTTTATACACTGCAGGTTTGATTTATTTTTACTCTTTTCTACATTGTAGAATAATAGTGAAGACATCAGAACTGTGAAATAACACACATGGAATCATGTAATAACTAAAAAAAAAAAGTGTTAAAGAAATCTAAATATATTTTATTTTTGAGATTCTTCCAAGTAGCCACCCTTTGCCTTGATGACAGCTTTCCACACTCTTGGCATTCTCTCAACCAGCTTCATGAACAGGTGTGCCTTGATGACAGCTGTCCACACTCTTGGCATTCTCTCAACCAGCTTCATGAACAGGTGTGCCTTGATGATAGCTGTCCACACTCTTGGCATTCTCTCAACCAGCTTCATGAACAGGTGTGCCTTGATGACAGCTGTCCACACTCTTGGCATTCTCTCAACCAGCTTCATGAACAGGTGTGCCTTGATGACAGCTTTCCACACTCTTGGCATTCTCTCAACCAGCTTCATGAACAGGTGTGCCTTGGTGACAGCTTTCCACACTCTTGTCATTCTCTCAACCAGCTTCATGAGGTAGTCACCTGGAATGCATTTACATTAACAGGTGTGCTTTGTTAAAAGTTCATGTATGGAATTCCTTTCCTTCTTAATGAGTTTGAGCCAATCAGTTGTGTTGTGACCAAGTCCATATTATGGCAAGAACAGCTCAAATAAGCAAAGAGAACCGACAGGCCATCATTACTTTAATTTTATTTATTTATTTCACCTTTATTTAACCAGGTAGGCTAGTTGAGAACAAGTTCTCATTTGCAACTGCGACCTGGCCAAGATAAAGCATAGCAGTGTGAGCAGACAACAAAGAGTTACACATGGAGTAAACAATTAACAAGTCAATAACACAGTAGAAACCAAAGGGGGAGTCTATATACAATGTGTGCAAAAGGCATGAGGAGGTAGGCAAATAATTACAATTTTGCAGATTAACACTGGAGTGATGAATGATCAGATGGTCATGTACAGGTAGAGATATTGGTGTGCAAAAGAGCAGAAAAGTAAATAAATAAAAACAGTATGGGGATGAGGTAGGTGAGAAAGGGTGGGCTATTTACCAATAGACTATGTACAGCTGCAGCGATCGGTTAGCCGCTCAGATAGCTGATGTTTGAAGTTGGTGAGGGAGATAAAAGTCTCCAACTTCAGCGAGAGTAGAACAAATACATTGGTAACACTGGTCAAATACTCAGTGGCCATTTGATTTGGCACACCCATCTAGTATGGAGTCAGAGTACTGGAACGAAAGGCGGCCAAATGAGGTGTTGGCTTTAGGGATGATCAGGGAGATACACCTGCTGGAGCGCGTGCTACGGATGGGTGTTGCCATCGTGACCAGTGAGCTGAGATAAGGCGGAGCTTTACCTAGCATGGACTTGTAGATGACCTGGAGCCAGTAGGTCTGGCGACGAATATGTAGCGAGGGCCAGCCGACTAGAGCATACAAGTCGCAGTGGTGGGTGGTATAAGGTGCTTTAGTGACGAAACGGATGGCACTGTGATAGACTGCATCCAGTTTGCTGAGTAGAGTGTTGGAAGCCATTTTGTAGATGACATCGCCGAAGTCGAGGATCGGTAGGATAGTCAGTTTTACTAGGGTAAGCTTGGCGGCGTGAGTGAAGGAGGCTTTGTTGCGGAATAGAAAGCCGACTCTTGATTTGATTTTCGATTGGAGATGTTTGATATGAGTCTGGAAGGAGAGTTTGCAGTCTAGCCAGACACCTAGGTACTTATAGACGTCCACATATTCTAGGTCGGAACCATCCAGGGTGGTGATGCTAGTCGGGCATGCGGGTGCAGGCAGCGACCGGTTGAAAAGCATGCATTTGGTTTTACTAGCGTTTAAGAGCAGTTGGAGGCCACGGAAGGAGTGTTGTATGGCATTGAAGTTTGTTTGGAGGTTAGATAGCACAGTGTCCAAAGACGGGCCGAAGGTTTATAGAATGGTGTCGTCTGCGTAGAGGTGGATCAGGGAATCGCCCGCAGCAAGAGCAACATCATTGATATACACAGAGAAAAGAGTCGGCCCGAGAATTGAACCCTGTGGCACCCCCATAGAGACTGCCAGAGGACCAGACAGCATGCCCTCCGATTTGACGCACTGAACTCTGTCTGCAAAGTAATTGGTGAACCAGGCAAGGCAGTCATCCGAAAAACCGAGGCTCCTGAGTCTGCCGATAAGAATATGGTGATTGACAGAGTCGAAAGCCTTGGCAAGGTCGATGAAGACGGCTGCACAGTACTGTCTTTTATCGATGGCGGTTATGATATCGTTGAGTACCTTGAGTGTGGCTGAGGTGCACCCGTGACCGGCTCGGAAACCAGATTGCACAGCGGAGAAGGTGCGGTGGGATTCGAGATGGTCAGTGACCTGTTTGTTGACTTGGCTTTCGAAGACCTTAGATAGGCAGGGCAGGATGGATATAGGTCTGTAACAGTTTGGGTCCAGGGTGTCTCCCCCTTTGAAGAGGGGGATGACTGCGGCAGCTTTCCAATCCTTGGGGATCTCAGACGATATGAAAGAGAGGTTGAACAGGCTGGTAATAGGGGTTGTGACAATGGTGGCAGATAGTTTCAGAAATAGAGGGTCCAGATTGTCAAGCCCAGCTGATTTGTACGGGTCCAGGTTTTGCAGCTCTTTCAGAACATCTGCTATCTGGATTTGGTTAAAGGAGAACCTGGAGAGGCTTGGGCGAGGAGCTGCGGGGGGGGCGGAGCTGTTGGCCGAGGTTGAAGTAGCCAGGCGGAAGGCATGGCCAGCCGTTGAGAAATGCTTATTGAAGTTTTCGATAATCATGGATTTATCAGTGGTGACCGTGTTACCTAGCCTCAGTGCAGTGGGCAGCTGG
The DNA here is from genome assembly GCF_002021735.2 of Oncorhynchus kisutch. Taxonomy (NCBI): domain Eukaryota; kingdom Metazoa; phylum Chordata; class Actinopteri; order Salmoniformes; family Salmonidae; genus Oncorhynchus; species Oncorhynchus kisutch. The sequence goes on from NW_022264416.1 coordinate 7,098, forward strand.
GAGGAGGTGCTCTTGTTCTCCATGGACTTCACGGTGTCTCAGAACTTTTTGGAGTTGGAGCTACAGGATGCAAACTTCTGCCTGAAGAAGCTGGCCTTAGCTTTCCTGACTGACTGCGTGTATTGGTTCCGGACTTCCCTAAACAGTTGCATATCACGGGGACTATTCGATGCTATTGCAATCCGCCACAGGATGTTTTTGTGCTGGTCGAGGGCAGTCAGGTCTGGGGTGAACCAAGGGCTGTATCTGTTCTTAGTTCTGCATTTTTTGAACGGAGCATGCTTATCTAAAATGGTGAGGAAGTTACTTTTAAAGAATAACCAGGCATCCTCAACTGACGGGATGAGGTCGATGTCCTTCCAGGATACCCGGGCCAGGTCGATTAGAAAGGCCTGCTCACAGAAGTGTTTTAGGGAGCGTTTGACAGTGATGAGGGGTGGTCGTTTGACTGCGGCTCCGTAGCGGATACAGGCAATGAGGCAGTGATCGCTGAGATCCTGGTTGAAGACAGCGGAGGTGTATTTCGAGGGCCAGTTGGTCAGGATGACGTCTATGAGGGTGCCCTTGTTTACAGAGTTAGGGTTGTACCTGGTGGGTTTCTTGATGATTTGTGTGAGATTGAGGGCATCTAGCTTAGATTGTAGGACTGGCGAGGTGTTAAGCATATCCCAGTTTAGGTCACCTAACAGAACAAACTCTGAAGCTAGATGGGGGGCGATCAATTCACAAATGGTGTCCAGGGCACAGCTGGGAGCTGAGGGGGGTCGGTAGCAGGCGGCAACCGTGAGAGACTTATTTCTGGAGAGAGTAATTTTCAAAATTAGTAGTTCGAACTGTTTGGGTATGGACCTGGAAAGTATGACATTACTTTGCAGGCTATCTCTGCAGTAAACTGCAACTCCGCCCCCTTTGGCAGTTCTATCTTGACGGAAGATGTTATAGTTGGGTATGGAAATCTCTGAATTGTTGGTGGCCTTCCTGAGCCAGGATTCAGACACAGCAAGGACATCAGGGTTAGCAGAGTGTGCTAAAGCAGTGAGTAAAACAAACTTAGGGAGGAGGCTTCTGATGTTGACATGCATGAAACCAAGGCTTTTTTGATCACAGAAGTCAACAAATGAGGGTGCCTGGGGACATGCAGGGCCTGGGTTTACCTCCACATCACCCGCGGAACAGAGAAGGAGTAGTATGAGGGTGCGGCTAAAGGCTATCAAAACTGGTCGCTTAGAGCGTTGGGGACAGAGAATAAGAGGAGCAGGTTTCTGGGCATGGTAGAATATATTCAGGGCATAATGCGCAGACAGGGGTATGGTGGGGTGCGGGTACAGCGGAGGTAAGCCCAGGCACTGGGTGATGATGAGGGAGGTTGTATCTCTGGACATGCTGGTAGTAATGGGTGAGGTCACCGCATGTGTGGGAGGTGGGACAAAGGAGTTATCAGGGGCGTGAAGAGTGGAACTAGGGGCTCCATTGTGAACTAAAACAATGATAACTAACCTGAACAACAGTATACAAGGCATATTGACATTTGAGAGAGACATACAGCGAGGCATACAGTAATCACAGGTGTTGAATTGGGAAAGCTAGCTAAAACAGTAGGTGAGACAACAGCTAATCAGCTAGCACAACAACAGCAGGTAAAAAGGCGTAGACTAGGCAACGGGGCCACCAGATAGAACAAACAAGCAGAATGGAGTACCGTGATTAATGGACAGTCCAGCGTGCATCAGCTATGTAGCCAAGAGATCAGTGTCCAGGGGGCAGCGGTGGATGGGGCAGGGAAGCTGGCCTGGCGAGTGTTATCCAGGTAAAAAAAAACTAACAATGACTAAATAGCTTGTAGCTAGTTAGCTGGTTAGCTTCTGGAGGTTCTTGAGTGTGTTCTAAAAATAAATAAAAAATAATAGCGATTCCGTATCACATTGGGTGAGGCAGGTTTCCGGAAGGTATAAACAAATTAAAAGTCAAAAGAGATAGAAAGTAAATATGGGTCCGGTGAGCGTTTGAGACGCGGCGATTCAGGCGGTTAGCAGGCCTGTGCTAACAAGCTAACTGTTTGTAGGCCGGGGCTAGACAAGGTAGCAGTTAGCGGGCCGGAGCTGGACAAGCTAGCAGTTAGCAGGCCGAATTAGCAAGCAGGGAGATAGCGAGGGCTAGAGAGTTAGCCTTTGGGGGACGTCGCGATGGGTTGAGTCTGTTTATTCCTCTTCATGCGATGACATCGGTAGACCGGTCGTGGGCCCGGGTATTGTAGCTCAGGAGTAGCACAGGTGCTACGGCCGGGCTAGCTTCAAGCTAAGTGGGTGGAAACGCTAGCCAGGAGTAATCCGAGGTTACGGTTTAGCTAGATAGCTAGTTGCTGAAAAATCCAGCTGAAAGATGTTCCGTTTGCGGTGGGAATCCGGGGATGAAAAATAAATAGGTCCGTTGTGCTCTGGTTAAAGTCGCGTTGTACGAACAGGCGAGAGCTTTCCGAACTACAGGTTAGCTGATGACCGGTTAGCTGGAGACCGCTAGCATACCCGCTGGTTAGCTGGCTAGCTTCAGTTGAGGGGTCCCGAAGTAAATATAAATACTTTAGGAAAAATAGCTACATTGGGTGAGTCGGGTTGCAGGAGAGTATTTGGAAGCTTAGGGTTTAGCAAAATGTTTTTAAAGAGATATGTGGAGAAAATGTGGAGAAAATATGTAAAAAATATGTAAAAAACGAAAAATAGACGATATATACAGGGACACGACAGGACAGGACGACCTACTGCTACGCCATCTTGGTCCAAGACATGAATGTCAGTCAATATGGAACATTTCAAGAACTTTGATGAGGACTCTCATGAGGACCGCCACAGGAAAGGAAGACCCAGAGTTATCTCTGCTGCAGAGGATAAATTCATTAGAGTTACCAGCCTCAGAAATTGCAGCCCACATAAATGCTTCACAGGGTTCAAGTAACAGACACATCTCAACATCAACTGTTCAGAGGAGACTGTGAATCAGGCCTTCATGGTCAAATTGCTGCAAAGAAACCACTACTAAAAGACACCAATAAGAAGAAGAGACTTGCTTGGGCCAAGAAACACGAGCAATGAACATTAGACCGGTGGAAATATGTCCTTCGGTCTGATGAGCCCAAACTTGAGATTTTTGGTTCAAAACGTTGTGTCTTTGTAGTACACACTACTACATGGAAAGGATCTGACACAGGGATGGGTGGTCGTATAACATTATGATTCTGACAGACCAGACCAGGGTGGTAGTATAACGTTATGATTCTGACAGACCAGGGTGGTAGTATAACGTTATGATTCTGACAGACCAGGGTGGTAGTATAACGTTATGATTCTGACAGACCAGACCAGGGTGGTAGTATAACGTTATGATTCTGACAGACCAGACCAGGGTGGTAGTATAACGTTATGATTCTGACAGACCAGACCAGGGTGGTAGTATAACGTTATGATTCTGACAGACCAGACCAGGGTGGTAGTATAACGTTATGATTCTGACAGACCAGACCAGGGTGGTAGTATAACGTTATGATTCTGACAGACCAGGGTGGTAGTATAACATTATGATTCTGACAGACCAGACCAGGGTGGTAGTATAACGTTATGATTCTGAAAGACCAGGGTGGTAGTATAACGTTATGATTCTGACAGACCAGGGTGGTAGTATAACATTATGATTCTGACAGACCAGACCAGGGTGGTAGTATAATTTTATGATTCTGACAGACCAGACCAGGGTGGTAGTATAACGTTATGATTCTGACAGACCAGACCAGGGTGGTAGTATAACGTTATGATTCTGACAGACCAGACCAGGGTGGTGGTATAACGTTATGATTCTGACAGACCAGGGTGGTAGTATAACGTTATGATTCTGACAGACCAGACCAGGGTGGTAGTATAACGTTATGATTCTGACAGACCAGGGTGGTAGTATAACGTTATGATTCTGACAGACCAGACCAGGGTGGTAGTATAACGTTATGATTCTGACAGACCAGACCAGGGTGGTAGTATAACGTTATGATTCTGACAGACCAAGTTTGCGGACGACACAACAGTGGTAGGCTTGATTACCAACAACGACGAGACGGCCTACAGGGAGGAGGTGAGGGCCCTCGGAGTGTGGTGTCAGGAAAATAACCTCACACTCAACGTCAACAAAACTAAGGAGATGATTGTGGACTTCAGGAAACAGCAGAGGGAACACCCCCCCCATCCACATCGATGGAACAGTAGTGGAGAGGGTAGCAAGTTTTAAGTTCCTCGGCATACACATCACAGACAAACTGAATTGGTCCACTCACACAGACAGCATCGTGAGGAAGGCGCAGCAGCGCCTCTTCAACCTCAGGAGGCTGAAGAAATTCGGCTTGTCACCAAAAGCACTCACAAACTTCTACAGATGCACAATCGAGAGCATCCTGGCGGGCTGTATCACCGCCTGGTATGGCAACTGCACTGCCCTCAACCGTAAGGCTCTCCAGAGGGTAGTGAGGTCTGCACAACGCATCACCGGGGGCAAACTACCTGCCCTCCAGGACACCTACACCACCCGATGCTACAGGAAGGCCATAAAGATCATCAAGGACATCAACCACCCGAGCCACTGCCTGTTCACCCCGCTGTCATCCAGAAGGCGAGGTCAGTACAGGTGCATCAAAGCTGGGACCGAGAGACTGAAAAACTGCTTCTATCTCAAGGCCATCAGACTGTTAAACAGCCACCACTAACATTGAGTGGCTACTGCCAACACACTGTCAATGCCACTGACTCTACTCCAGCCACTTTAATCATGGGAATTGATGGGAAATGATGTAAATATATCACTTGCCACTTTAAACAATGCTACCTTATATAATGTTACTTACCCTACATTATTCATCTCATATGCATACGTAGATACTGTACTCTATATCATCGACTGCATCCTTATGTAATACATGTATCACTAGCCACTTTAACTATGCCACTTGGTTTACATACTCATCTCATATGTATATACTGTACTCGATATCATCTACTGTATCTTGCCTATGCTGCTCTGTACCATCACTCATTCATATATCCTTATGTACATATTCTTTATTCCCTTACATTGTGTATAAGACAGTAGTTTTTTGGGGAATTGTTAGTTAGATTACTTGTTCGTTATTACTGCATTGTCGGAACTAGAAGCACAAGCATTTCGCTACACTCGCATTAACATCTGCTAACCATGTGTATGTGACAAATAAATTTGATTTGATTTGATTTGATTTTGATTTGACCAGGGTGGTAGTATAACGTTATGATTCTGACAGACCAGGGTGGTAGTATAACGTTATGATTCTGACAGACCAGGGTGGTAGTATAACGTTATGATTCTGACAGACCAGGGTGGTAGTATAACGTTATGATTCTGACAGACCAGGGTGGTAGTATAACGTTATGATTCTGACAGACCAGACCAGGGTGGTAGTATAACGTTATGATTCTGACAGACCAGGGTGGTAGTATAACGTTATGATTCTGACAGACCAGACCAGGGTGGTAGTATAACGTTATGATTCTGACAGACCAGGGTGGTAGTATAACGTTATGATTCTGACAGACCAGGGTGGTAGTATAACGTTATGATTCTGACAGACCAGGGTGGTAGTATAACGTTATGATTCTGACAGACCAGGGTGGTAGTATAACATTATGATTCTAACAGACCAGACCAGGGTGGTAGTATAACGTTATGATTCTGACAGACCAGGGTGGTAGTATAACGTTATGATTCTGACAGACCAGACCAGGGTGGTAGTATAACGTTATGATTCTGACAGACCAGACCAGGGTGGTAGTATAACATTATGATTCTGACAGACCAGGGTGGTCGTATAACGTTATGATTCTGACAGACCAGACCAGGGTGCTAGTATAACGTTATGATTCTGACAGACCAGACCAGGGTGGTAGTATAAAGTTATGATTCTGACAGACCAGGGTGGTTGTATAACGTTATGATTCTGACAGACCAGACCAGGGTGGTAGTATAATGTTATGATTCTGACAGACCAGACCAGGGTGGTAGTATAACGTTATGATTCTGACAGACCAGACCAGGGTGGTGGTATAACGTTATGATTCTGACAGACCAGGGTGGTAGTATAACGTTATGATTCTGACAGACCAGGCCAGGGTGGTAGTATAACGTTATGATTCTGACAGACCAGACCAGGGTGGTAGTATAACATAATGATTCTGATAGACCAGACCAGGGTGGTAGTATAACGTTATGATTCTGACAGACCAGGGTGGTAGTATAACGTTATGATTCTGACAGACCAGACCAGGGTGGTAGTATAACATTATGATTCTGACAGACCAGGGTGGTAGTATAACATTATGATTCTGACAGACCAGACCAGGGTGGTAGTATAACGTTAAGATTCTAACAGACCAGACCAGGGTGGGAGTATAACGTTATGATTCTGACAGACAAGGGTGGTAGTATAATTTTATGATTCTGACAGACCAGACCAGGGTGGTAGTATAATGTTTTGATTCTGACAGACCAGACCAGGGTGGTAGTATAACGTTATGATTCTGACAGACCAGACCAGGGTGGTAGTATAACGTTATGATTCTGACAGACCAGACCAGGGTGGTAGTATAACATTATGATTCTGACAGACCAGGGTGGTAGTATAACATTATGATTCTGACAGACCAGACCAGGGTGGTAGTATAACGTTAAGATTCTAACAGACCAGACCAGGGTGGGAGTATAACGTTATGATTCTGACAGACAAGGGTGGTAGTATAATTTTATGATTCTGACAGACCAGACCAGGGTGGTAGTATAATGTTTTGATTCTGACAGACCAGACCAGGGTGGTAGTATAACGTTATGATTCTGACAGACCAGACCAGGGTGGTAGTATAACGTTATGATTCTGACAGACCAGACCAGGGTGGTAGTATAACGTTATGATTCTGATAGACCAGACCAGGGTGGTAGTATAATGTTATGATTCTAACAGACCAGACCAGGGTGGTAGTATAACGTTATGATTCTGACAGACCAGACCAGGGTGGTGGTATAACGTTATGATTCTGACAGACCAGACCAGGGTGGTAGTATAACATAATGATTCTGACAGACCAGGGTGGTAGTATAACGTTATGATTCTGACAGACCAGGGTGGTAGTGTAACGTTATGATTCTGACAGACCAGACCAGGGTGGTAGTATAACGTTATGATTCTGAAAGACCAGGGTGGTAGTATAACATTATGATTCTGACAGACCAGACCAGGGTGGTAGTATAACGTTATGATTCTGACAGACCAGACCAGGGTGGTAGTATAACGTTATGATTCTGACAGACCAGACCAGGGTGGTAGTATAACATTATGATTCTGACAGACCAGGGTGGTAGTATAACGTTATGATTCTGACAGACCAGGGTGGTAGTATAACGTTATGATTCTGACAGACCAGACCAGGGTGGTAGTATAACGTTATGATTCTGACAGACCAGGGTGGTAGTATAACGTTATGATTCTGACAGACCAGACCAGGGTGGTAGTATAACGTTATGATTCTGATAGACCAGACCAGGGTGGTAGTATAATGTTATGATTCTAACAGACCAGACCAGGGTGGTAGTATAACATTATGATTCTGACAGACCAGGGTGGTAGTATAACGTTATGATTCTGACAGACCAGGGTGGTAGTATAACGTTATGATTCTGACAGACCAGACCAGGGTGGTAGTATAACGTTATGATTCTGACAGACCAGGGTGGTAGTATAACGTTATGATTCTGACAGACCAGACCAGGGTGGTAGTATAACGTTATGATTCTGACAGACCAGGGTGGTAGTATAACGTTATGATTCTGACAGACCAGACCAGGGTGGTAGTATAACGTTATGATTCTGACAGACCAGACCAGGGTGGTAGTATAACATTATGATTCTGACAGACCAGGGTGGTAGTATAACATTATGATTCTGACAGACCAGGGTGGTAGTATAACGTTATGATTCTGACAGACCAGACCAGGGTGGGAGTATAACGTTATGATTCTGACAGACCAGACCAGGGTGGTAGTATAAAGTTATGATTCTGACAGACCAGGGTGGTCGTATAACGTTATGATTCTGACAGACCAGACCAGGGTGGTAGTATAACGTTATGATTCTGACAGACCAGACCAGGGTGGTAGTATAACGTTATGATTCTGACAGACCAGACCAGGGTGGTAGTATAACGTTATGAATCTGACAGACCAGGGTGGTAGTATAACGTTATGATTCTGACAGACCAGACCAGGGTGGGAGTATAACGTTATGATTCTGACAGACCAGGGTGGTAGTATAACGTTATGATTCTGACAGACCAGACCAGGGTGGTAGTATAACATTATGATTCTGACAGACCAGACCAGGGTGGTAGTATAACGTTATGATTCTGACAGACCAGACCAGGGTGGTAGTATAACGTTATGATTCTGACAGACCAGACCAGGGTGGGAGTATAACGTTATGATTCTGACAGACCAGGGTGGTAGTATAACGTTATGATTCTGACAGACCAGGGTGGTAGTATAACATTATGATTCTGACAGACCAGACCAGGGTGGTAGTATAACGTTATGATTCTGACAGACCAGGGTGGTAGTATAACGTTATGATTCTGACAGACCAGACCAGGGTGGTAGTATAATGTTATGATTCTGACAGACCAGACCAGGGTGGTATTATAATGTTATGATTCTGACAGACCAGACCAGGGTGGTAGTATAACGTTATGATTCTGACAGACCAGACCAGGGTGGTAGTATAACATTATGATTCTGACAGACCAGACCAGGGTGGTAGAATAACGTTATGATTCTGACAGACCAGACCAGGGTGGGAGTATAACGTTATGATTCTGACAGACCAGGGTGGTAGTATAACATTATGATTCTGACAGACCAGGGTGGTAGTATAACGTTATGATTCTGACAGACCAGGGTGGTAGTATAACATTATGATTCTGACAGACCAGACCAGGGTGGTAGTATAACGTTATGATTCTGACAGACCAGACCAGGGTGGTAGTATAACGTTATGATTCTGACAGACCAGACCAGGGTGGGAGTATAACGTTATGATTCTGACAGACCAGGGTGGTAGTATAACATTATGATTCTGACAGACCAGGGTGGTAGTATAACGTTATGATTCTGACAGACCAGACCAGGGTGCTAGTATAACGTTATGATTCTGACAGACCAGACCAGGGTGGTAGTATAACGTTATGATTCTGACAGACCAGGGTGGTAGTATAATGTTATGATTCTAACAGACCAGACCAGGGTGGTAGTATAACGTTATGATTCTGACAGACCAGGGTGGTAGTATAACGTTATGATTCTGACAGACCAGGGTGGTAGTATAATGTTATGATTCTAACAGACCAGACCAGGGTGGTAGTATAACGTTATGATTCTGACAGACCAGGGTGGTAGTATAACGTTATGATTCTGACAGACCAGACCAGGGTGGTAGTATAACGTTATGATTCTGACAGACCAGACCAGGGTGGTAGTATAACGTTATGATTCTGACAGACCAGGGTGGTAGTATAACGTTATGATTCTGACAGACCAGGGTGGTAGTATAACGGTATAATTCTGACAGACCAGGGTGGTAGTATAACATTATGATTCTGACAGACCAGACCAGGGTGGTAGTATAACATTATGATTCTGACAGACCAGACCAGGGTGGTAGTATAACGTTATGATTCTGACAGACCAGACCAGGGTGGTAGTATAACATTATGATTCTGACAGACCAGACCAGGGTGGTAGTATAACATTATGATTCTGACAGACCAGACCAGGGTGGTAGTATAACGTTATGATTCTGAAAGACCAGGGTGGTAGTATAACATTATGATTCTGACAGACCAGGGTGGTAGTATAACATTATGATTCTGACAGACCAGACCAGGGTGGTAGTATAACGTTATGATTCTGACAGACCAGACCAGGGTGGTAGTATAACGTTATGATTCTAACAGACCAGACCAGGGTGGGAGTATAACGTTATGATTCTGACAGACAAGGGTGGTAGTATAATTTATGATTCTGACAGACCAGACCAGGGTGGTAGTATAATGTTATGATTCTGACAGACCAGACCAGGGTGGTAGTATAACGTTATGATTCTGACAGACCAGACCAGGGTGGTAGTATAACATTATGATTCTGACAGACCAGGGTGGTAGTATAACGTTATGATTCTGACAGACCAGGGTGGTAGTATAACGTTATGATTCTGACAGACCAGACCAGGGTGGTAGTATAACGTTATGATTCTGACAGACCAGGGTGGTAAGTATAACGTTATGATTCTGACAGACCAGACCAGGGTGGTAGTATAACGTTATGATTCTGATAGACCAGGACCAGGGTGGTAGAATAATGTTATGATTCTAAAAGACCAGACCAGGGTGGTAGTATAACGTTATGATTCTGACAGACCAGGGTGGTAGTATAACGTTATGATTCTGACAGACCAGGGTAGGTAGTATAACGTTATGATTCTGACAGACCAGACCAGGGTGGTAGTATACGTTATGATTCTGACAGACCAGACCAGGGTGGTAGTATAACATTATGATTCTGACAGACCAGACCAGGGTGGTAGTATAAACATTATGATTCTGACAGACCAGACCAGGGTGGTAGTAAACATATGATTCTAACAGACCAGACCAGGGTGGTAGTATAACGTTATGATTCTGAAAGCCAGGGTGGTAGGTATAACATTATGATTCTGACAGACCAGACCAGGGGTGGTAGTATAACGTTATGATTCTGAAAGACCAGGGTGGTAGTATAACATTATGATTCTGACAGACCAGGGTGGTAGTATAACGTTATGATTCTGACAGACCAGACCAGGGTGGTAGTATAACGTTATGATTCTGACAGACCAGACCAGGGTGGTAGTATAACGTTATGATTCTGACAGACCAGACCAGGGTGGTAGTATAACGTTATGATTCTGACAGACCAGGGTGGTAGTATAATTTTATGATTCTGACAGACCAGACCAGGGTGGTAGTATAACGTTATGATTCTGACAGACCAGACCAGGGTGGTAGTATAACGTTATGATTCTGACAGACCAGGGTGGTAGTATAACGTTATGATTCTGACAGACCAGACCAGGGTGGTAGTATAACGTTATGATTCTGACAGACCAGACCAGGGTGGTAGTATAACGTTATGATTCTGACAGACCAGACCAGGTGGTAGTATAACGTTATGATTCTGACAGACCAGGGTGGTAGTATAACGTTATGATTCTGACAGACCAGGGTGGTAGTATAACGTTATGATTCTGACAGACCAGACCAGGGTGGTAGTATAACGTTATGATTCTGACAGACCAGACCAGGGTGGTAGTATAACGTTATGATTCTGACAGACCAGGGTGGTAGTATAACGTTATGATTCTGACAGACCAGACCAGGGTGGTAGTATAACGTTATGATTCTGACAGACCAGGGTGGTAGTATAACGTTATGATTCTGACAGACCAGACCAGGGTGGTAGTATAACGTTATGATTCTGACAGACCAGGGTGGTAGTATAACGTTATGATTCTGACAGACCAGACCAGGGTGGTAGTATAACGTTATGATTCTGACAGACCAGGGTGGTAGTATAACGTTATGATTCTGACAGACCAGGGTGGTAGTATAACGTTATGATTCTGACAGACCAGGGTGGTAGTATAACGTTATGATTCTGACAGACCAGACCAGGGTGGTAGTATAACGTTATGATTCTGACAGACCAGGGTGGTAGTATAACGTTATGATTCTGACAGACCAGACCAGGGTGGTAGTATAACGTTATGATTCTGACAGACCAGACCAGGGTGGTAGTATAACGTTATGATTCTGACAGACCAGACCAGGGTGGTAGTATAACGTTATGATTCTGACAGACCAGGGTGGTAGTATAACGTTATGATTCTGACAGACCAGACCAGGGTGGTAGTATAACGTTATGATTCTGACAGACCAGGGTGGTAGTATAACGTTATGATTCTGACAGACCAGACCAGGGTGGTAGTATAACGTTATGATTCTGACAGACCAGACCAGGGTGGTAGTATAACATTATGATTCTGACAGACCAGACCAGGGTGGTAGTATAACGTTATGATTCTGACAGACCAGGGTGGTAGTATAACGTTATGATTCTGACAGACCAGACCAGGGTGGTAGTATAACGTTATGATTCTGACAGACCAGACCAGGGTGGTAGTATAACGTTATGATTCTGACAGACCAGACCAGGGTGGTAGTATAACATTATGATTCTGACAGACCAGGGTGGTAGTATAACGTTATGATTCTGACAGACCAGGGTGGTAGTATAACGTTATGATTCTGACAGACCAGACCAGGGTGGTAGTATAACGTTATGATTCTGACAGACCAGGGTGGTAGTATAACGTTATGATTCTGACAGACCAGACCAGGGTGGTAGTATAACGTTATGATTCTGACAGACCAGACCAGGGTGGTAGTATAATGTTATGATTCTGACAGACCAGACCAGGGTGGTGGTATAACGTTATGATTCTGACAGACCAGGGTGGTAGTATAACGTTATGATTCTGACAGACCAGGGTGGTAGTATAACGTTATGATTCTGACAGACCAGACCAGGGTGGTAGTATAACGTTATGATTCTGACAGACCAGACCAGGGTGGTAGTATAACGTTATGATTCTGACAGACCAGACCAGGGTGGTAGTATAACGTTATGATTCTGACAGACCAGACCAGGGTGGTAGTATAACGTTATGATTCTGACAGACCAGACCAGGGTGGTAGTATAACGTTATGATTCTGAAAGACCAGGGTGGTAGTATAACGTTATGATTCTGACAGACCAGACCAGGGTGGTAGTATAACGTTATGATTCTGACAGACCAGGGTGGTAGTATAACGTTATGATTCTGACAGACCAGGGTGGTAGTATAACGTTATGATTCTGACAGACCAGACCAGGGTGGTAGTATAACGTTATGATTCTGACAGACCAGACCAGGGTGGTAGTATAACGTTATGATTCTGACAGACCAGACCAGGGTGGTAGTATAACGTTATGATTCTGACAGACCAGGGTGGTAGTATAACGTTATGATTCTGACAGACCAGACCAGGGTGGTAGTATAACGTTATGATTCTGACAGACCAGACCAGGGTGGTAGTATAACGTTATGATTCTGACAGACCAGGGTGGTAGTATAACGTTATGATTCTGACAGACCAGACCAGGGTGGTAGTATAACGTTATGATTCTGACAGACCAGACCAGGGTGGTAGTATAACGTTATGATTCTGACAGACCAGACCAGGGTGGTAGTATAACGTTATGATTCTGACAGACCAGGGTGGTAGTATAACGTTATGATTCTGACAGACCAGGGTGGTAGTATAACGTTATGATTCTGACAGACCAGACCAGGGTGGTAGTATAACGTTATGATTCTGACAGACCAGACCAGGGTGGTAGTATAACGTTATGATTCTGACAGACCAGGGTGGTAGTATAACGTTATGATTCTGACAGACCAGACCAGGGTGGTAGTATAACGTTATGATTCTGACAGACCAGGGTGGTAGTATAACGTTATGATTCTGACAGACCAGACCAGGGTGGTAGTATAACGTTATGATTCTGACAGACCAGGGTGGTAGTATAACGTTATGATTCTGACAGACCAGACCAGGGTGGTAGTATAACGTTATGATTCTGACAGACCAGGGTGGTAGTATAACGTTATGATTCTGACAGACCAGGGTGGTAGTATAACGTTATGATTCTGACAGACCAGGGTGGTAGTATAACGTTATGATTCTGACAGACCAGACCAGGGTGGTAGTATAACGTTATGATTCTGACAGACCAGGGTGGTAGTATAACGTTATGATTCTGACAGACCAGACCAGGGTGGTAGTATAACGTTATGATTCTGACAGACCAGACCAGGGTGGTAGTATAACGTTATGATTCTGACAGACCAGACCAGGGTGGTAGTATAACGTTATGATTCTGACAGACCAGGGTGGTAGTATAACGTTATGATTCTGACAGACCAGACCAGGTGGTAGTATAACGTTATGATTCTGACAGACCAGGGTGGTAGTATAACGTTATGATTCTGACAGACCAGACCAGGGTGGTAGTATAACGTTATGATTCTGACAGACCAGACCAGGGTGGTAGTATAACGTTATGATTCTGACAGACCAGACCAGGGTGGTAGTATAACGTTATGATTCTGACAGACCAGGGTGGTAGTATAACGTTATGATTCTGACAGACCAGACCAGGGTGGTAGTATAACGTTATGATTCTGACAGACCAGGGTGGTAGTATAACGTTATGATTCTGACAGACCAGGGTGGTAGTATAACGTTATGATTCTGACAGACCAGACCAGGGTGGTAGTATAACGTTATGATTCTGACAGACCAGACCAGGGTGGTAGTATAACGTTATGATTCTGACAGACCAGACCAGGGTGGTAGTATAACGTTATGATTCTGACAGACAAGGGTGGTAGTATAATTATGATTCTGACAGACCAGACCAGGGTGGTAGTATAACGTTATGATTCTGACAGACCAGACCAGGGTGGTAGTATAACGTTATGATTCTGACAGACCAGGGTGGTAGTATAACGTTATGATTCTGACAGACCAGGGTGGTAGTATAACGTTATGATTCTGACAGACCAGGGTGGTAGTATAACGTTATGATTCTGACAGACCAGACCAGGGTGGTAGTATAACGTTATGATTCTGACAGACCAGGGTGGTAGTATAACGTTATGATTCTGACAGACCAGACCAGGGTGGTAGTATAACGTTATGATTCTGACAGACCAGACCAGGGTGGTAGTATAACGTTATGATTCTGACAGACCAGACCAGGGTGGTAGTATAACGTTATGATTCTGACAGACCAGGGTGGTAGTATAACGTTATGATTCTGACAGACCAGACCAGGGTGGTAGTATAACGTTATGATTCTGACAGACCAGGGTGGTAGTATAACGTTATGATTCTGACAGACCAGGGTGGTAGTATAACGTTATGATTCTGACAGACCAGGGTGGTAGTATAACGTTATGATTCTGACAGACCAGACCAGGGTGTAGTATAACGTTATGATTCTGACAGACCAGGGTGGTAGTATAACGTTATGATTCTGACAGACCAGACCAGGGTGGTAGTATAACGTTATGATTCTGACAGACCAGACCAGGGTGGTAGTATAACGTTATGATTCTGACAGACCAGACCAGGGTGGTAGTATAACGTTATGATTCTGACAGACCAGACCAGGGTGGTAGTATAACGTTATGATTCTGACAGACCAGACCAGGGTGGTAGTATAACGTTATGATTCTGACAGACCAGACCAGGGTGGTAGTATAACGTTATGATTCTGACAGACCAGGGTGGTAGTATAACGTTATGATTCTGACAGACCAGGGTGGTAGTATAACGTTATGATTCTGACAGACCAGACCAGGGTGGTAGTATAACGTTATGATTCTGACAGACCAGGGTGGTAGTATAACGTTATGATTCTGACAGACCAGACCAGGGTGGTAGTATAACGTTATGATTCTGACAGACCAGGGTGGTAGTATAACGTTATGATTCTGACAGACCAGACCAGGGTGGTAGTATAACGTTATGATTCTGACAGACCAGGGTGGTAGTATAACGTTATGATTCTGACAGACCAGACCAGGGTGGTAGTATAACGTTATGATTCTGACAGACCAGACCAGGGTGGTAGTATAACGTTATGATTCTGACAGACCAGACCAGGGTGGTAGTATAACGTTATGATTCTGACAGACCAGACCAGGGTGGTAGTATAACATTATGATTCTGACAGACCAGACCAGGGTGGTAGTATAACGTTATGATTCTGACAGACCAGGGTGGTAGTATAACGTTATGATTCTGACAGACCAGACCAGGGTGGTAGTATAACGTTATGATTCTGAAAGACCAGGGTGGTAGTATAACATTATGATTCTGACAGACCAGGGTGGTAGTATAACGTTATGATTCTGACAGACCAGACCAGGGTGGTAGTATAACGTTATGATTCTGACAGACCAGACCAGGGTGTAGTATAACGTTATGATTCTACAGACCAGACCAGGGTGGTAGTATAACGTTATGATTCTGACAGACCAGGGTGGTAGTATAATTTTATGATTCTGACAGACCAGACCAGGGTGGTAGTATAACGTTATGATTCTGACAGACCAGACCAGGGTGGTAGTATAACGTTATGATTCTGACAGACCAGACCAGGGTGGTAGTATAACATTATGATTCTGACAGACCAGGGTGGTAGTATAACGTTATGATTCTGACAGACCAGGGTGGTAGTATAACGTTATGATTCTGACAGACCAGACCAGGGTGGTAGTATAACGTTATGATTCTGACAGACCAGGGTGGTAGTATAACGTTATGATTCTGACAGACCAGACCAGGGTGGTAGTATAACGTTATGATTCTGATAGACCAGACCAGGGTGGTAGTATAATGTTATGATTCTAACAGACCAGACCAGGGTGGTAGTATAACGTTATGATTCTGACAGACCAGGGTGGTAGTATAACGTTATGATTCTGACAGACCAGGGTGGTAGTATAACGTTATGATTCTGACAGACCAGACCAGGGTGGTAGTATAACGTTATGATTCTGACAGACCAGGGTGGTAGTATAACGTTATGATTCTGACAGACCAGACCAGGGTGGTAGTATAACGTTATGATTCTGACAGACCAGGTGGTAGTATAACGTTATGATTCTGACAGACCAGACCAGGGTGGTAGTATAACGTTATGATTCTGACAGACCAGGGGGGTAGTATAACGTTATGATTGACAGACAGACCAGGGTGGTAGTATAAAGTTATGATTCTGACAGACCAGACCAGTGGTAGTATAACGTTATGATTCTGACAGACCAGGGTGGTAGTATAACGTTATGATTCTGACAGACCAGACCAGGGTGGTAGTATAACGTTATGATTCTGACAGACCAGGTGGGTGTATAACGTTATGATTCTGACAGACCAGACCAGGGTGGTAGTATAACGTTATGATTCTGACAGACCAGGGTGTAGTATATAACGTTATGATTCTGACAGACCAGACCAGGGTGGTAGTATAACGTTATGATTCTGACAGACCAGACCAGGGTGGTAGTATAACGTTATGATTCTGACAGACCAGACCAGGGTGGTAGTATAACGTTATGATTCTGACAGACCAGACCAGGTGGTAGTATAACGTTATGATTCTACAGACCAGACCAGGGTGGTAGTATAACGTTATGATTCTGACAGACCAGGGTGGTAGTATAACGTTATGATTCTGACAGACCAGACCAGAGATGTGTATAAGAGACAGGACCAGGGTGGTGGTATAACGTTATGATTCTGACAGACCAGGGTGGTAGTATAACGTTATGATTCTGACAGACCAGGGTGGTAGTATAACGTTATGATTCTGACAGACCAGACCAGGGTGGTAGTATAACGTTATGATTCTGACAGACCAGACCAGGGTGGTAGTATAACGTTATGATTCTGACAGACCAGACCAGGGTGGTAGTATAACGTTATGATTCTGACAGACCAGGGTGGTAGTATAACGTTATGATTCTGACAGACCAGACCAGGGTTAGTATAACGTTATGATTCTGACAGACCAGACCAGGGTGGTAGTATAACGTTATGATTCTGACAGACCAGACCAGGGTGGTAGTATAACGTTATGATTCTGACAGACCAGGGTGGTAGTATAACGTTATGATTCTGACCTGTCTCTTATACACATCTAGATGTGTATAAGAGAAGGGGTGGTAGTATAACGTTATGATTCTGACAGACCAGACCAGGGTGGTAGTATAACGTTATGATTCTGACAGACCAGGGTGGTAGTATAACGTTATGATTCTGACAGACCAGACCAGGTGGTAGTATAACGTTATGATTCTGACAGACCAGACCAGGGTGGTAGTATAACGTTATGATTCTGACAGACCAGACCAGGGTGGTAGTATAACGTTATGATTCTGACAGACCAGGGTGGTAGTATAACGTTATGATTCTGACAGACCAGGGTGGTAGTATAACGTTATGATTCTGACAGACCAGACCAGGGTGGTAGTATAACGTTATGATTCTGACAGACCAGACCAGGGTGGTAGTATAACGTTATGATTCTGACAGACCAGGGTGGTAGTATAACGTTATGATTCTGACAGACCAGACCAGGGTGGTAGTATAACGTTATGATTCTGACAGACCAGGGTGGTAGTATAACGTTATGATTCTGACAGACCAGACCAGGGTGGTAGTATAACGTTATGATTCTGACAGACCAGGGTGGTAGTATAACGTTATGATTCTGACAGACCAGACCAGGGTGGTAGTATAACGTTATGATTCTGACAGACCAGGGTGGTAGTATAACGTTATGATTCTGACAGACCAGGGTGGTAGTATAACGTTATGATTCTGACAGACCAGACCAGGTGGTAGTATAACGTTATGATTCTGACAGACCAGGGTGGTAGTATAACGTTATGATTCTGACAGACCAGACCAGGGTGGTAGTATAACGTTATGATTCTGACAGACCAGACCAGGGTGGTAGTATAACGTTATGATTCTGACAGACCAGGGTGGTAGTATAACGTTATGATTCTGACAGACCAGACCAGGGTGGTATAACGTTATGATTCTGACAGACCAGGGTGGTAGTATAACGTTATGATTCTGACAGACCAGGGTGGTAGTATAACGTTATGATTCTGACAGACCAGACCAGGGTAGTATAACGTTATGATTCTGACAGACCAGGGTGGTAGTATAACGTTATGATTCTGACAGACCAGGGTGGTAGTATAACGTTATGATTCTGACAGACCAGACCAGGGTGGTAGTATAACGTTATGATTCTGACAGACCAGGGTGGTAGTATAACGTTATGATTCTGACAGACCAGACAGGGTGGTAGTATAACGTTATGATTCTGACAGACCAGACCAGGGTGGTAGTATAACGTTATGATTCTGACAGACCGACCAGGTGGTAGTATAACGTTATGATTCTGACAGACCAGACCAGGGTGGTAGTATAACGTTATGATTCTGACAGACCAGACCAGGGTGGTAGTATAACGTTATGATTCTGACAGACCAGACCAGGGTGGTAGTATAACGTTATGATTCTGACAGACCAGGGTGGTAGTATAACGTTATGATTCTGACAGACCAGGGTGGTAGTATAACGTTATGATTCTGACAGACCAGACCAGGGTGGTAGTATAACGTTATGATTCTGACAGACCAGGGTGTAGTATAACGTTATGATTCTGACAGACCAGACCAGGGTGTAGTATAACGTTATGATTCTGACAGACCAGACCAGGGTGGTAGTATAACGTTATGATTCTGACAGACCAGACCAGGGTGGTAGTATAACGTTATGATTCTGACAGACCAGACCAGGGTGGTAGTATAACGTTATGATTCTGACAGACCAGACCAGGTGGTAGTATAACGTTATGATTCTGACAGACCAGGGTGGTAGTATAACGTTATGATTCTGACAGACCACCAGGGTGGTAGTATAACGTTATGATTCTGACAGACCAGACCAGGGTGGTAGTATAACGTTATGATTCTGACAGACCAGACCAGGTGGTAGTATAACGTTATGATTCTGACAGACCAGGGTGGTAGTATAACGTTATGATTCTGACAGACCAGACCAGGGTGGTAGTATAACGTTATGATTCTGACAGACCAGACCAGGGTGGTAGTATAACATTATGATTCTGACAGACCAGGGTGGTAGTATAACGTTATGATTCTGACAGACCAGGGTGGTAGTATAACGTTATGATTCTGACAGACCAGACCAGGGTGGTAGTATAACGTTATGATTCTGACAGACCAGACCAGGTGGTAGTATAACGTTATGATTCTGACAGACCAGACCAGGTGGTAGTATAACGTTATGATTCTGACAGACCAGACCAGGGTGGTAGTATAACGTTATGATTCTGACAGACCAGACCAGGGTGGTAGTATAACGTTATGATTCTGACAGACCAGACCAGGGTGGTAGTATAACGTTATGATTCTGACAGACCAGGGTGGTAGTATAACGTTATGATTCTGACAGACCAGGGTGGTAGTATAACGTTATGATTCTGACAGACCAGGTGGTAGTATAACGTTATGATTCTGACAGACCAGACCAGGGTGGTAGTATAACGTTATGATTCTGACAGACCAGGGTGGTAGTATAACGTTATGATTCTGACAGACCAGACCAGGTGGTAGTATAACGTTATGATTCTGACAGACCAGACCAGGGTGGTAGTATAACGTTATGATTCTGACAGACCAGACCAGGTGGTAGTATAACGTTATGATTCTGACAGACCAGACCAGGTGGTAGTATAACGTTATGATTCTGACAGACCAGACCAGGGTGGTAGTATAACGTTATGATTCTGACAGACCAGGGTGGTAGTATAACGTTATGATTCTGACAGACCAGACCAGGGTGGTAGTATAACGTTATGATTCTGACAGACCAACCAGGTGGTAGTATAACGTTATGATTCTGACAGACCAGACCAGGGTGGTAGTATAACGTTATGATTCTGACAGACCAGGGTGGTAGTATAACGTTATGATTCTGACAGACCAGACCAGTGGTAGTATAACGTTATGATTCTGACAGACCAGACCAGGGTGGTAGTATAACGTTATGATTCTGACAGACCAGACCAGGGTGGTAGTATAACGTTATGATTCTGACAGACCAGACCAGGGTGGTAGTATAACTTATGATTCTGACAGACCAGACCAGGTGGTAGTATAACGTTATGATTCTGACAGACCAGGGTGGTAGTATAACGTTATGATTCTGACAGACCAGACCAGGGTGGTAGTATAACGTTATGATTCTGACAGACAGACCAGGGTGGTAGTATAACGTTATGATTCTGACAGACCAGACCAGGGTGGTAGTATAACGTTATGATTCTGACAGACCAGGGTGGTAGTATAACGTTATGATTCTGACAGACCAGACCAGGGTGGTAGTATAACGTTATGATTCTGACTGACAGACCAGACCAGGGTGGTAGTATAACGTTATGATTCTGACAGACCAGGGGGTGGTAGTATAACGTTATGATTCTGACAGACCAGGGTGGTAGTATAACGTTATGATCTGACAGACCAGACCAGGGTGGTAGTATAACGTTATGATTCTGACAGACCAGACCAGGGTGGTATATACGTTATGATTCTGACAGACCAAAGTATAACGTTATGATTCTGACAGACCAGGGTGGTAGTATAACGTTATGATTCTGACAGACCAGACCAGGTGGTAGTATAACGTTTGATTCTGACAGACCAGACCAGGGTGGTAGTATAACGTTATGATTCTGACAGACCAGACAGACCAGGTGGTAGTATAACGTTATGATTCTGACAGACCAGGGTGGTAGTATAACGTTATGATTCTGACAGACCAGGGTGGTAGTATAACGTTATGATTCTGACAGACCAGGGTGGTAGTATAACGTTATGATTCTGACAGACCAGACCAGGGTGGTAGTATAACGTTATGATTCTGACAGACCAGGGTGGTAGTATAACGTTATGATTCTGACAGACCAGACCAGGGTGGTAGTATAACGTTATGATTCTGACAGACCAACCAGGGTGGTAGTATAACGTTATGATTCTGACAGACCAGACCAGGGTGGTAGTATAACGTTATGATTCTGACAGACCAGACCAGGGTGGTAGTATAACGTTATGATTCTGACAGACCAGACCAGGGTGGTAGTATACGTTATGATTCTTCAGACAGACCAGGGTGGTAGTATAACGTTATGATTCTGACAGACCAGACCAGGGTGGTAGTATAACGTTATGATTCTGACAGACCAGACCAGGGTGGTAGTATAACGTTATGATTCTGACAGACCAGACCAGGGTGGTAGTATAACGTTATGATTCTGACAGACCAGGGTGGTAGTATAACGTTATGATTCTGACAGACCAGGGTGGTAGTATAACGTTATGATTCTGACAGACCAGACCAGGGTGGTAGTATAACGTTATGATTCTGACAGACCCAGGTGGTAGTATAACGTTATGAATCTGACAGACCAGGGTGGTAGTATAACGTTATGATTCTGACAGACCAGGGTGGTAGTATAACGTTATGATCTGACAGACCAGACCAGGGTGGTAGTATAACATTATGATTCTAACAGACCAGACCAGGGTGGTGAGTATAACGTTATGATTCTGACAGACCAAGGGTGGGTAGTATAATTTTATGATTCTGACAGACCGACCAGGGTGGTAGTATAA
>NW_022264417.1:0-29605 GCF_002021735.2 Oncorhynchus kisutch
CCCATGTAGCTCTTTAAGGCCATGTAATAACATCATTCTTTCTTTTTCTTCCCAAGACGGGAATCCAGGGTGCCAGGGAAGGGTGGTTAAACCTCTGCAAGCTGAAAACGCTTAAAACTTCCTCAACACCCCACACAACACCACCACAATAAAGGGATCGTTTTCCATGCGTACAAGTTGATAGGATGTGCAAATATTGTCTGCCTACTTTTTTTAACAAACCATAACATAGCCTTATATTAGGAAATATGGTATGATGTGGATCCTTTATAGGCCAGATAGCCTCAGATGTTCATCGAATGATCTCAACAGGTCATTTGCAAAGGGACAAATGAGGCCCAAGGACACATTACTGGCGATTTATCAATCGGTGCAGGTGATTCACATCTCAATGTGACTAGGTTTATCTTACAACTTATTGTTGCCAAATTGTCTCTTACCTGTACTTATGGCTGCCGGAGACTCCTGACAAGCGTTCAACTAGCTGGGATGCAGCTAGTGTCATCAAAGCACAAAGCATAGCAAGTTAGAAGAAATAGGGTTAAGGTTACGAAAAGGCTTAGGCTTACCCCAAATGTCACCTCCGGTCGTCTGTAGCTTGTACCTCCGTCCGTGTAGGCGCACAACAAGTCATCACAACAGAGAGCACACTGAAGCCAACTGCGCTGCCTGGAAGGCCGCAACGGACTGAATTGGAATCCCTCAAACAGCACACTAACTACATTCCGCTTTATGATGTCACAGTCAGCCCTCGGAACACTGGTCCTCAACAATCTCAACACCTTGGATACCAAAGCCAACATTCTCGAATCACTCACATTCACAAATCACCAGGGAGAAGAAGGCTGCCATGAATTGAATGCTGAAAAGCTAACCTCCTTCACAGAGCAACATCATAGGACTGGGAGTTTGTGTTCAACAGCAGGTTAGACTCTGCCACTTGTTCCCTTCAACTGCTTGCGTTCCCCTATTATCAAGGGCTTAGTTCCTCTATAGGCTACAGTGCAGATACTTCACATGCAGAGTACAACAACAAATAACAGAGGGCCTGTTACCACACCCTATAGGCTAGGAGTTGAACTTGGACCACAATGACATTGGTAGTAATTAGCCTGCAAGCATAAATGACAGTGGAAATGGAAGTGCGACACCATAGAGGAAAAGTCCTAATCCTAATCAAAATAGACACATTTTTTTATTTTTTTTTTATTTCACCTTTATTAACCAGGTGGCAAGTTGAGAACAACTTCTCATTTACAATTGCGACCTAGCCAAGATAAAGCAAAGCAGTTTGACCACATACAACGACACAGACTTACACATGGAGTAAAACAAACATACAGTCAATAATACAGTATAACAAGTCTATATACCATGTGAGCAAATGAGGTGAGATAATGGGAGGTAAAGGTCAAAAAAAGGCCATGGTGGCAAAGTATAAATACAATATAGCAAGTCAAACCACTGGAATGGTAGATTTGCAAATGGAAGAAAATGTCCAAAGTACAATAAAAATAATGGGGTGCAAAGGAGCTAAATTAATTCATTCATTAAATACAGTAGGGAAAGAGGTAGTTGTTTGGCCTAAATTATAGGTGGGCTATGTACAGGTGCAGTAATCTGTGAGCTGCTCTGACAGTGGTGCTTAAAGCTAGTGAGGGAGATACGTGTTTCCAGTTCACAGATTTTTCTACTTCCTTCCAGTCATTGGCAGCAGAGAACTGGAAGGAAGGAGAGGCGGCCAAAGAAAGATTTGGTTTTGGGGGTGACTAGAGATATACATACACCTGTTTAGCAGAAATGCTTGTGTACTAGCTCCAACAGCACAGTCACGTCTAACAAGTAAGATCGAACCATGTTCCAACATTCCACACATACACCCAAATGGATTGGAATACATCAATATATGGACGAGCCATGTCAGACAGTCCGTAGACTAACATACCTTACAATACATACTTTATATATCCACATGACATGAGCTATGCAACGAGCCTCCACGTTAGGAATGTGCCCAGTGATATCTAACAAAAACACACATGGCAAGACAGGAAGGAAGACATGCAGAAGTGCTCATGAAGAGGACACGAAGAAGACCGGAATCATCTCCAAGTGAACAATGTCAAAGGAATAGGTCAAGTCATATAGATAGGGAGGCATTTCACCGCCACCCACTGGACCACAAGTCATTTAGCCAACACTGGCTCATCATTCAAGCCACATAGGGAGGGATCTTAACACCACCTGCTGGATCAGAAGTGCCACTCACAATGGCCACACAGAGCATTTCTCCCTCAACCTGATGCAATTGTCACAACAAGTACGTGGTCAAAATCAAACATTAACTACCAACCAGATCATCAAATAGGCAAACACATGCTCATGTAGAGTACCTCAAATTATACAGTTACTTTGTCACCAAACCTAATCTGTCATTCATCTACAATACATGCTCTTCTAAAGCCACAATGCAATGTTCACATGGTAGATTTCAGTTCTTACAATCTATGTCACTATTACTTCATTTGACTGCTCTTAAATCATATTCACTTAACCCTTTTGTTCACCTGCTGATTTTCTGCTGGTTTGTCTCTTGCAGATTTGGACATCATGTGAATGTATGTTTCTCAAGTATCAAAGAGGGTAAGTTACATTGACCTACTTTATGAACAACGGAATGCTACTTTTCTCTCTAGCCTAGTGCACTCTTTATCTGTAAGCTCTCCTACTGGTGTAGGTAGCTCCAAAAAAAAACCTCCAGATGCCATTACCCCATGTAGCCTATAGAACTTTATCTCGACGACCACATTTTACACCAATGCACCCCGAGAATCGGTTGGTGGTCGGGAATCAAGTGGATGATTCTGGGACCAATTACAGGAGGGGGTCTGTCTGTTGGATGAGGGGTGTACTGAACTGTGCCTATAGCATGTCAAGAATCCCTCCAACGGGAAATAGGCTTTGGCAAATGGCCAGGGGCGCTGTCCTTTTCAGCACCACGGAGCTCCGCTATTACCTGTCTCATGAGTGAAGATGCAACAGCAGACAATTCCTGCTCGTTGGTCCGGCAATTACACACTTTAGCCGTGTCATTGCTGCATTTAACTGGCAGCCTGTATTTAGGGCCTTTACTTTGTCTTATCATTTCGATTCCTCAGCAAATCTTCTTTTAAAAATGAACTAAATCCCACATCAGAAGTCGACTTCAAATCACGTCAAGGACACACGACTCGACTCAACGGAAGTCAGTAGTATCAAATATTCTCCACTGTGAAGGTGTCATGTGCTGAGCCATTTAGTTCCTTATGAAGCCTATTTACGAAGCCAATACAGCAATCAACACGTACCTGCCCGCATTGCTGATTGCTATTTTGTAATTGGTCAACTACTAATAGGGCAATCATCCCGGCTGCTTGTGTCCTGTTTCGTAACAGCTCTTTTGCAAGCCCTTGATGATTACATCTATTGATTCCTGCCGTCCTGATACCTTTTCTCTTCATTCTCTTAAGGGATCTCGGATCTAGTCTAAAGGACTAACAATGGGTATGGCATTGGAATATTCAATCGCACACTGAATTCATCCCACTAAATACATTCCTTTCATTTCTCCATTTATTCCACCATATCGAAACAACTTACCTATGCACTCACACAAACAAGCACAAAAGGGCGACTTAATAATATCACGTCTAATTGGGTGGCCTACAACATTTCCTGTACCTTCAACCAAAACGTTGGTACCACTTTTTTTCGACCACCTTTCACTTGCGCTGGACAGAGATATATCATTTGACTTTCAATAGCTTAGTCAGTCGCATGAATTATGGGGTGCACACAGCTAATTTTGTAATGATTGGATCAAAACGGATCAAAACATGGATTTTTGGGCCACCGAGGAATGTCACATGGCCCAGAAATGATTGAATGGCCATTTTCACAAAGGAAAAGACATACTCTAGCATGTTACATTCCAAGAGCAATTGGATTCGAAAAAACACAACGTACCCCACTTGGGGACCCGAGGACCGAGTTTGGGAAACACTGGCCTGAAGATCAAATACCAATAGGGAGCAACTATGACGTGCTCACACGCTGACAGTACCCGCGTTTAACCACTAGATGGCCTCCGTGCTCCACGGTAAAACTTTTCCCCTCTCAACCCCTCTCAACCTTTTCAAAGTCAGTTGTTCTTAGCTAGCATAGTGACCATTTCGACACTTTTTGCCCTATATCATTACTATCACTCATTACTGCTGACTGTATTTTTCCCTCTTCTACTCTAGGCATACATCTAATCACATATAGAGAGCGTTATTGAAACGACTCAAGTCAGTTAAGAACAAACTCGTATTTACAATCACGGCCGGGTGGTGATACAGCCTGGAATCGAACCACGGTCTGTAGGGACTCGAGAGCAGGGAACACTGTGGGAAAGGGGCGTGTACAAATGGAACAATTGTGCCTTTTTGACTGAAATATGGAGGTGGCTCTGAACAAGCGTTCAACTAGCTGCGGATGCAGCTAGTGTCATCAAGCACAAAGCATAGCAAGTTAGAAGAAATAGGTTAAGGTACGAAAAGGCTTAGGCTTACCCCAAATGTCACCTCCGTTCGTAGCTGTACTCCGTCCGTGTAGGCGCACAACAAGTCATCACACAGAGAGCACACTTGAAGCACAACTGCGGCTGCCTGGAAGGCCGCAACGGACTGAATTGGAATCCCTCAAACAGCACACTAACTACATTCCGCTTTTATGATGTCACAGTCAGCCCCTCGGAACACTGGTCCTCAACACTCTCAAACACCTTGATACCAAAGCCAAACATTCTCGAATCACTCACATTCACAAATCAACCAGGGAGAAGAAGGCTGCCATGAATTTGAATGCTGAAAAGCTAACCTCCTTCACAGAGCAACATCATAGGACTGGGAGTTTGTGTTTCAACAGCAGGTTAGAGACTCTGCCACTTGTTCCCTTCAACTGCTTGCGTTCCCCTATTATCAAGGGCTTAGTTCCTCTATAGGCTACAGTGCAGATACTTCACATGCAGAGTACAACAACAAATAACAGAGGGCCTGTTACCACCCCTATAGGCTAGGAGTTGAACTTGGACCACAATGACATTGTAGTAATTAGCCTGCAGCATAAATGACAGTGGAAATGGAAGTGCGACACATAGAGGAAAAGTCCTAATCCTAATCAATAGACACATTTTTTTATTTATTTTTTTATTTCACCTTTATTTAACCAGGTAGGCAAGTTTGAGAACAACTTCTCATTTACAATTGCGACCTAGCCAAGATAAAGCAAAGCAGTTTGACACATACAACGACACAGACTTACACATGGAGTAAAACAAACATACAGTCAATAATACAGTATAAACAAGTCTATATACCATGTGGAGCAAATGAGGGTGAGATAAGGGAGGTAAAGGTCAAAAAAAGGCCATGGTGGCAAAGTAAATACAATATAGCAAGTCAAAACTACTGGAATGGTAGATTGCAAATGGAAGAAATGTCCAAAGTAGCAATAAAAATAATGGGGTGCAAAGGAGCTAAATTAATTCATTCATTAAATACAGTAGGGAAAGAGGTAGTTGTTTGGCCTAAATTATAGGTGGGCTATGTACAGGTGCAGTAATCTGTGAGCTGCTCTGACAGTTGGTGCTTAAAGCTAGTGAGGGAGATAAGTGTTTCCAGTTTCACAGATTTTTCTACTTCCTTCCAGTCATTGGCAGGCAGAGAACTGGAAGGAAGGAGAGGCGGCCAAAGAAAGATTTGGTTTGGGGGTGACTAGAGAGATATACATACACCTGTTTAGCAGAAATGCTTGTGTTACTAGCTCCAACAGCACAGTCAAGTCTAACAAGTAAGATCGAACCATCGTTTCCAACATTCCACACAATACACCCAATGGAATTGGAATACATCAATATATGACGAGCCATGTCAGACAGTCCGTAGACTAACATAGCCTTACATACAATACTTTATATATCCACATGACATGAGCTATGCAAACGACCTCCACGTTAGGAATGTGCCCAGTGATATCTAACAAAAACACACATGGCAAGACAGGAAGGAAGACATGCAGAAGTGCTCATGAAGAGGACACGAAGAAGACCGAATCATCTCCAATGAACAATGTCAAGGAATAGGTCAAGTCATATAGATAGGAGCATTTCACCGCCACCCACTGGACAACAAGTCATTTAGCCAACACTGGCTCGTCATTCCAGCCACATAGGGGGGATCTTAACACCACCTGCCTGAATCAGAGTGCCACTCACAATGGCCACACAGAGCATTTCTTCCTAACTGATGCCATTGTCACACAACAAGTACGCGGTCAAAATCAACATTTCTACAAGCAGATCTCAATAGCAAACACTGCTCATGTAGAGTACCTCAAATTCCAGTTACTTTGTCAACCAAACCTAATCTGTCATTCAACAAATACATGTCTTAAAGCCACAATGCAATGTTCACAGGGCTTTCTCCATAGAGCTCCATGGAACGGTCTTCCACCCATGTCAGAGACTCAAACGCTGTTCAACCTTTAAGTCACTGAAGACATCCTTCATTGGGTCATATTGAGTAGTCTAGGAGTGGAAGGTAACGGAAAGGCTCTGACAACAATTGCTGTCTCTGCCTTTCCGTTTCACCTCTTTCCACTGGATTCTCTGCCTCAACCCTATTACAGGGGCTGAGTCCCTGGCTTGCTGGGGCTCATGCCGTCCCTGGACGTCATTACAGTTGTGGTCATCCTGTCTTGGGTGGCATTGGGTTGTGCAATGGCAAGATCTTTGTGGGATTACTCAGCTTGTCATGGTAAGTTGTGGTTGAAGATACCCTCTAGTGGTAGGGGGCTGTTTTGGCAAATTGGGTGGGCTATTCTTGCAGTTTGGCCCTGTCTGGGGTTGGTGCTCGGATGGGGAGATAGTGTTTCCAGTTTCATGTTTCTCACTTCCAGTATTGGCAGCAGAGAACTGGAAGGGGGGCGGGCAGATTTTTGTTATATCTGAGTACTCTCCTGTCCTATTCATGTCTAGCAGAAATGT
The DNA here is from genome assembly GCF_002021735.2 of Oncorhynchus kisutch. Lineage (NCBI taxonomy): Eukaryota > Metazoa > Chordata > Actinopteri > Salmoniformes > Salmonidae > Oncorhynchus > Oncorhynchus kisutch. The sequence goes on from NW_022264417.1 coordinate 7,067, forward strand.
TGTGTTCTCTAATTCCTCTCCACTCTCTTTCTTTCTCTCTCTCGAGGAACCTTGCCCTATGACCATGCCCCACAATACCTGAACATGAATGACTCCTTGCTGTCCGTAGATCCACCTTACAATACAATACTTTATATATCCACATGACATGAGCTGAGCACTAGGACCTCCCCAGGATACCTGACAATGATACACCTTGCTGTCCCCAGTCTACCTGGCCATGCTGCTGCTCCAGTTTCAACTTCCACCTGACTGTGCTGCTGCTCTAGTTTCAACTGTTCTGCCTTATTATTATTCGACCATGCTGGTCATTTATGAACATTGAAATCTTGACCATGTTCTGTATATCTCCACCCGGCACAGCCAGAAGAGGACTGGCCACCCCACATAGCCTGGTTCCTCTCTAGGTTTCTTCCTAGGTATTGGCCTTTATAGGGAGTTTTTCCTAGCCACCGTGCTTCTCCACCTGCATTGCTTGCTGTTTTGGGTTTTAGGCCGGGTTTCTGTACAGCACTTTGAGATATCAGCTGATGTACGAAGGGCTATATAAATAAATTTGATTGATTTGATTTGATGGTAGATTTCAGTTCTTACAATCTATGTCACTATTACTTCATTTGACTGCTCTTAAATCATATTCACTTAACCCTTTTGTTCACCTGCTGATTTTCTGCTGGTTTGTCTCTTGCAGATTTGGACATCATGTGAATGTATGTTTCTCAAGTATCAAAAGAGGGTAAGTTACATTGACCTACTTTATGAAAACGGAATGCTACTTTTCTCTCTAGCCTAGTGCACTCTTTATCTGTAAGCTCTCCTACTGGTGTAGGTAGCTCCAAAAAAAAAGCTCCAGATGCCATTACCCCATGTAGCCTATAGAACTTTATCTCGACGACCACATTTTACACCAATGCACCCCGAGAATCGGTTGGTGGTCGGGAATCAAGTGGATGATTCTGGGACCAATTACAGGAGGGGGTCTGTCTGTTGGATGAGGGGTGTACTGAACTGTGCCTATAGCATGTCAAGAATCCCTCCAACGGGAAATAGGCTTTGGCAAATGGCCAGGGGCGCTGTCCTTTTCAGCACCACGGAGCTCCGCTATTACCTGTCTCATGAGTGAAGATGCAACAGCAGACAATTCCTGCTCGTTGGTCCGGCAATTACACACTTTAGCCGTGTCATTGCTGCATTTAACTGGCAGCCTGTATTTAGGGCCTTTACTTTGTCTTATCATTTCGATTCCTCAGCAAATCTTCTTTTAAAAATGAACTAAATCCCACATCAGAAGTCGACTTCAAATCACGTCAAGGACACACGACTCGACTCAACGGAAGTCAGTAGTATCAAATATTCTCCACTGTGAAGGTGTCATGTGCTGAGCCATTTAGTTCCTTATGAAGCCTATTTACGAAGCCAATACAGCAATCAACACGTACCTGCCCGCATTGCTGATTGCTATTTTGTAATTGGTCAACTACTAATAGGGCAATCATCCCGGCTGCTTGTGTCCTGTTTCGTAACAGCTCTTTTGCAAGCCCTTGATGATTACATCTATTGATTCCTGCCGTCCTGATACCTTTTCTCTTCATTCTCTTAAGGGATCTCGGATCTAGTCTAAAGGACTAACAATGGGTATGGCATTGGAATATTCAATCGCACACTGAATTCATCCCACTAAATACATTCCTTTCATTTCTCCATTTATTCCACCATTTCGAAACAACTTACCTATGCACTCACACAAACAAGCACAAAAGGGCGACTTAATAATATCACGTCTAATTGGGTGGCCTACAACATTTCCTGTACCTTCAACCAAAACGTTGGTACCACTTTTTTTCGACCACCTTTCACTTGCGCTGGACAGAGATATATCATTTGACTTTCAATAGCTTAGTCAGTCGCATGAATTATGGGGTGCACACAGCTAACTTTGTAATGATTGGATCAAAACGGATCAAAACATGGATTTTTTGGGCCATCGAGGAATGTCACATGGCCCAGAAATGATTGAATGGCCATTTTCACAAAGGAAAAGACATACTCTAGCATGTTACATTCCAAGAGCAATTGGATTCGAAAAAACACAACGTACCCCACTTGGGGACCCGAGGACCGAGTTTGGGAAACACTGGCCTGAAGATCAAATACCAATAGGGAGCAACTATGACGTGCTCACACGCTGACAGTACCCGCGTTTAACCACTAGATGGCCTCCGTGCTCCACGGTAAAACTTTTCCCCTCTCATCAGCGGCACTGCAACATGGGACTTTCAAAGTCAGTTGTTCTTAGCTACATAGTGACCATTTTCGCCACTTTTTGCCCTATATCATTACTATCACTCATTACTGCTACTGTATTTTTCCCCTCTTCTACTCTAGGCATACATCTAATCACATATAGAGAGCGTTATTGAAACGACTCAAGTCAGTTAAGAACAAACTCTTATTTACAATCACGGCCGGTGGTGATACAGCCTGGAATCGAACCACGGTCTGTAGGGACTCGAGAGCAGGGAACACTGTGGGAAAGGGGCGTGTACAAATGGAACAATTGTGCCTTTTTGACTGAAATATGGAGGTGGCTCTTAAAAGAGCCTTTGGGGGATTTTGGAGATCAGGTCATCGTTTATGCGCGCTCTCCGCGAATACGACGGGCCAGCTGGATGTCCTTGGGCATGATGGTCACCCTCTTGGCGTGGATGGCGCACAGGTTGGTGTCCTCGAACAGGCCGACCAGGTAAGCCTCGCTTGCTTCCTGCAGGGCCATCACTGCGGAACTCTGGAAGCGCAGGTCGGTCTTAAAGTCCTGGGCAATTTCTCGCACCAGGCGCTGGAAAGGCAGTTTGCGGATCAGCAGCTCAGTGGACTTCTGGTAACGACGGATCTCTCTAAGAGCCACGGTGCCGGGCCTGTAACGGTGAGGCTTCTTCACGCCGCCGGTGGCCGGGGCGCTCTTGCGCGCAGCCTTGGTGGCGAGCTGCTTCCTGGGTGCTTTGCCACCGGTGGATTTGCGAGCGGTTTGCTTGGTTCTGGCCATGGCGCTAGCTAGCTTCCTTCTTTCACAGTCGGAGTATAGCCTCCAAATGCCTATGTGAAGTTTATAAAGCCGGCAGCGGCGTCTGCTGATTGGTCACCATCTCCGCACCGCCCTGATTGGCCCGTTGCGGAGGCCTCCTCCGCCGCCCATTGGACGGGAGGCTCGGCCTCTCCGTGCCGCCCCAAAATGCAACCCCCTCCCTCGCCGAGGCGCGCTTGGGTCTTTTGTTAGGGCCGCGAGCAACGTTACTCTTACGCGCAATAATGCTCTCTCATTCTAGCCTAGTACTTGTTATTCTTCATTTTAGGCCTCATGTGGGCACTTGATACTGTGCCGTGTTTATGTGTGTATCTAACAAACGCGCCAAATAGTTGGCCAGGCATACAAAGGACACTTTGCGCTTTTGCTGAGCTAGGTGGTTGGCTCTTAAAAGAGCCTTTGGGGGTTGAGTAGTCAAGTTGCAGCCGCACCAGCGATTTTACTTGGCTTTGACGGCCTTCTCAGTCTTCTTGGGGAGCAGCACTGCCTGGATGTTGGGCAGAACACCACCCTGAGCGATGGTCACGCCGCCAAGCAGTTTGTTCAGCTCCTCGTCGTTACGGACTGCCAGCTGCAGGTGACGGGGGATGATACGAGTCTTCTTGTTGTCACGGGCAGCGTTTCCGGCCAACTCCAGGATCTCAGCAGTCAGGTACTCGAGCACTGCGGCCAGGTAGACTGGTGCGCCAGCGCCCACACGCTCGGCGTAGTTGCCTTTGCGCAGCAGCCTGTGCACACGGCCCACGGGGAACTGGAGCCCGGCACGGGATGAACGTGTCTTTGCCTTCGCCCTGGCCTTGCCTCCGGTTTTGCCTCTTCCGCTCATATTGGTAGCTTCAGTATGTCACAGAAAGTCTCAATGAGGCGCTGGCCACCTCGAGAGCCTTACTTATACCTCGCCACAAGAGGCATCGATTGGCCACTGGACCGGTGTGCCCTTATCCAATTGGAGTGAGGGAGAGACAGACAGTCAGCCCTAAGCCCGCCCGCCCGCCCGCAGGCAGCAGAGTGACAAGGGCTAGGCTACTCTGTTTCCCTCCGACTTTTGTTACTTTTTCTCATTGGCGGGAGCGCCAAAGTGACAACTCAAATCACTGAAACATGTATCAATCAATTCGAGAGTGGCTCATAATACAAATGGCTGCTGTCCAACACACTATAGTATGTATTCCTCTTATTATCAGGATCAATGTGACATGCGAATTCTAACACATATCACACCAATGTTGACTGGTGAGGGTGCTGCACTCTTGAGTGACAAATGTAAAGCCATTTAGCCACTCGAACATGTGGTGCGTAAGTCATTCATTTCATATCTTTTGCACCACAGGTAGGTAGGTAGGTAGGTAGGTAGGACGTACATGGAATGACATGCGCTTTTATGGAAAGAGGTGGGTGGCTCTTAAAAGAGCCTTTTGTGGTAACAACATGTGTCGAGTAGAAAGAACACTGTTTGGAATAGGTTTACTTCTTCTTGGGGGCTGCCTTCTTGGCCTTGGCTGCCTTGGGCTTGGCGGCTTTGGGCTTCACTGCCTTGGTAGCCTTCTTGGGGCTCTTGGCCGCTTTCTTGGCCGCTGCGGCGGGCTTCTTCACCTTCTTTGGGCTCTTGGCGGCCTTTTTGGGTGTAGCGGGCTTCTTGGCCTTCTTGGGGGACTTCTTTGCGGCCACGGCCTTCTTGGCTGCTACCTTCTTGGGCTTCTTGGCGGCGGCGGGCTTCTTGGCGGCCACCTTCTTAGCTTTGGGGGCTGCGGCTTTCTTGGCGGGCTTCTTTGCCTCGACGGCCTTCTTGTTGAGCTTGAAGGAGCCGGAGGCACCGGTGCCCTTGGTCTGGACCAGGGTGCCCTTGGTGACGAGGCTCTTGACGGCGATCTTGACACGGGAGTTGTTCTTCTCCACGTCGTAGCCGCCTGCCGCCAGAGACTTCTTGAGCGCGGCCAGGGACACGCCGCTCCTCTCCTTGGAGGCGGACACCGCCTTGACGATGAGCTCGCCTACGCTGGGTCCCGCTTTCTTGGGCTTGGCTGCTGCCTTCTTCTTGGGTGCCTTGGCCGGCGCGGCGGCGGCGGGTGCTGGTGCGACTTCTGCCATGTCTGTCGTTCGGTCCGGTAAACACACACACTTACAACACTACGGTAGTCTGTGAGGAGGAGTACTTTGCTGTAGACGCTGCTCTGCGCTATTGAAGCTCTACACCGTGCAGGGGGCTGGCCTTAAACGCGACATGAGAACCATGTAGACTCAAGCCACCCAGCTCGGCTTCTCCGGGCTGGCCAAATGCTCTTTCACTTGTGTTTTCTGGTCGCCAATATCGGGCCAAAAGTCACCGACGGAGCCGTGTTTTTGGCCCAAAAGCGAACGGCCCAGCGAGCAGACTTGTGTCCGTTCAGAATAAAGTCATGTGGGCTGCAGAAGCCCCGTGCATTTTGCTGCGACTCGCTCAAAACCTCACCGTTCGACTGTCGGGTGGAGCGGTGCGCACTGCTTTTCCTGTGCTATTTGTCTCCTAAATGGCCTAAAAGTGCATCCGATTGCGAGCACCATTGATTGTGGAGTGAGCCGAGATGTCTGGCAAGGGAATCAAATGGTTTGGCGTCCCCTGATGTGCTCCTTGGTGTTTTAAAGGAGAGCTCTTTTGGGGACCTTAAAACACATGCACTTGTGAGGCCTGGCTGAGACTAGTTTCACCTTGTATTCGTCATGTGTCCAGGAGGCACAGGAAATAATACACTGTGTGTGATGTTTTAGTCCTTTAGTTGGATTTGGAGCCTGCTCTTTGTGCACAGTGTGTGTTTTTTTCTTCTGCTAGGTGGTCTCTCTCTCTGTGTGTCTCTTTCAAAAGCAGATGAGGTGAGGGCCAAAGTAGTTGAGCTCACTCAGCTCGTCTGTCTGTGAACAGGCCGAGATAGGCTTTTGTGCCCTTCTCTCTCGCAGTCCTTCCTCGCTTGACTCCGCAGCGTGACTCGTGCCCGTCTTTGTGTCTGTGGGTCTTGGTGTCTGGCTGTGCGGCCGGCGCTATGGAGGCTGGCGCCCCATGTGCTTGTTCGCCCTGATATAGGCCGAGAGAGAGAGAGAGAGAGATTTGGAGGCTCTTCTTCTCCTCCTCCTCCCCCCCCTCTTGTACAGGTGGAACGGCTAGTTTCAATCGGTGACGTCACTTGCTCGGAGACTGTTCTTCATGTGTGCAGAGGGTCCCTGCTTCGGCCTAAAGTGATACAGTCTCCAGTCATTGGACTCCCCCTCACTGTGTTCTACTGGCATGCACACATTCCTACCCTGTTCATGTCAGCATCCTTTATCCCCCCCCCTCCCCACAATTGGACACATGTCCTCCACACAAACACACATGGATTTGCTTTTTTCACTGACAGGGTGGGTGGCTCTTAAAAGAGCCTTTGGGTTACTACAGCACTCCAAATGCGCTGTTTATTTGGAGCTGGTGTACTTGGTCACGGCCTTGGTGCCCTCGGACACTGCGTGCTTGGCCAGCTCTCCGGGGAGCAGCAGGCGCACTGCGGTCTGGATCTCCCTGGAGGTGATGGTGGAACGCTTGTTGTAGTGGGCCAGGCGAGACGACTCTCCGGCGATACGCTCGAAGATGTCGTTCACGAACGAGTTCATGATTCCCATGGCCTTGGAGGAGATGCCGGTATCGGGGTGGACCTGCTTCAGGACTTTGTACACGTAAATGGCGTAGCTCTCCTTCCTCGACTTTCGGCGTTTCTTGCCGCCTTTCCCTGCGGTCTTGGTGACGGCTTTCTTGGAGCCCTTCTTGGGCGCGGACTTTGCTGGCTCGGGCATGATGCTGATGTCTCGTTGCTTCTCACAAACGAATGAGGGGGTGGAGAGCCCTTTCCGTCTTATGAAGACGAAGCTAAGCTAATTCGCCGGCCGTGGACACACCCCTGCTTTCTCATAGGCGCCCCTGCCATTTGCCCAGTGGAGCTGAGCGCGCATAAGAGCCTTCCACTCAGAGGCTTGCTTCCCTAACAAAGACCTGTCCCCCCCCCCCCCCCCTTATTCCATAGCCTATGCTCTGTCACTGGTGGGGAATGGTGTGTTTCAAAAAAAGATCCATGCAATGGCCAGACATAAGGCACCCCTTTTTGGACTTGGTGGGGATTTCCCAGGCGTGGTGCCTTTATTTCAGGTGTCTCGTAATACGACTGTACGCAAAGCCTGCACTGAACATAGCCTCCTGTCATGAACACTCCCTCCCCGTCCACTCAAGAGTGGCTCATGGTTTCCTACAATGGATTTGGCCCTTTTGAAGCGGATGTGGGTGGCTCTTAAAAGAGCCTTTGGGTTCAAGTCGGGATGTTGACGTTCCGAAAAGAGTGCGTTTAACCGCCGAAACCGTACAGGGTGCGTCCCTGGCGTTTCAGAGCGTAGACCACGTCCATGGCCGTAACGGTCTTCCTCTTGGCGTGCTCGGTGTAGGTGACGGCGTCACGGATCACGTTCTCAAGGAACACCTTCAGGACACCGCGGGTCTCCTCGTAGATCAGGCCGGAGATACGCTTCACGCCGCCACGGCGAGCCAGACGGCGAATGGCGGGCTTGGTGATTCCCTGGATGTTATCGCGGAGAACCTTACGGTGACGCTTGGCGCCTCCTTTTCCGAGTCCCTTGCCGCCTTTACCTCTTCCAGACATCGTGTGTTCGCTAGCTGAGTTCAAGTGAATGAATGACGCAATTTTTGGGGCTTGGTGCTCTTATTATCTGCGTTTGGTGGACCTGATTGAAGCCAGTGGCACAGAAAGCGCGCGCTTTTGCCTGGCCTCTGCTGCAAAGGGGAGGGCGTTCGTTCTAGGGAACTATGGAGGAAGAAGAAATGAAAGCTACTTACATGCGCGGGAAACACACTCAAATACTGAGCTATGTTGAACACAAGGCCCAACTGTGACAACTGGGGGATCCACTACTAATCTGTGTCCCACTCTTCACATTGATTGGTGTTGTTCTTGTTGTTGTTGTTGTTGTTGTTGTTGTTGCACCTGATTCAACTCTTTCAATCAGCTGTGCCTCTCCAGCGCTACAACAAAAATGGCTACTCTACCCCTGCCTGGAGTTGGGAAACACTGAACTAGTAGGATTCAACCCACTGCAGTTGCCAGTCACACCTAATAGAGATAGGCGTTAAAACCTCAAATAGTGTCACAAGTACAAAGGAGAAACGAAGTGGAACATATACGGGAAACAAATACACAAGGAACGCCACAAATCCTAAGGGGTCCGTAATGTCACCTCAGCAGTCATGTAGCTCTTTAAGGCCATGTAATAACATCATTCTTCTTTTTCTTCCCAAGACAGGATCCAGGTGGCCATGGGAAGGGTGGTGACACCTCTGCAAGCTGAAACGCTGTAAAACATTCCTCAGACACCCACCCAACACACACACACAATAAAGGGATCGTTTTCCTATGCGTACAGAGGTGATAGGGATGTGCAAATATTGTATGGTACTTTTTTCAAAAACCAATAACATAGCCTTATATTATGGAAATAGTGGTATGAGGTGGATCCTTTATAGGCCAGATAGCCTCAGATGTTGCATCGAATGATCTCAACAGGTCATTTCAAAGGGGACAAATGAGGCCCAAGGACACATACTGGCGATTTATCAATCGGTGCAGTTGATTCACATCTCAGATGTGACTAGGTTTCATCTTACAACTTATTGTTGCCATAATTGTCTCTTACCTGTACTTAGTGGCTGCCGAGAACGACTGACAAGCGTTCAACTAGCTGGGATGCAGCTAGTGTCATCAAAGCACAAAGCATAGCAAGTTAGAAGAAATAGGTTAAGGTTACGAAAAGGCTTAGGCTTACCCCAAATGTCACCTCCGTTCGTAGCTGTACTCCGTCCGTGTAGGCGCACAACAAGTCATCACACAGAGAGCACACTTGAAGCACAACTGCGCTGCCTGGAAGGCCGCAACGGACTGAATTGGAATCCCTCAAACAGCACACTAACTACATTCCGCTTTATGATGTCACAGTCAGCCCCTCGGAACACTGGTCCTCAACAATCTCAAACACCTTGGATACCAAAGCCAAACATTCTCGAATCACTCACATTCACAAATCAACCAGGGAGAAGAAGGCTGCCATGAATTGAATGCTGAAAAGCTAACCTCCTTCACAGAGCAACATCATAGGACTGGGAGTTTGTGTTCAACAGCAGGTTAGACTCTGCCACTTGTTCCCTTCAACTGCTTGCGTTCCCCTATTATCAAGGGCTTAGTTCCTCTATAGGCTACAGTGCAGATACTTCACATGCAGAGTACAACAACAAATAACAGAGGGCCTGTTACCACACCCTATAGGCTAGGAGTTGAACTTGGACCACAATGACATTGGTAGTAATTAGCCTGCAGCATAAATGACAGTGGAAATGGAAGTGCGACACATAGAGGAAAAGTCCTAATCCTAATCAAATAGACACATTTTTTTATTTATTTTTTTATTTCACCTTTATTTAACCAGGTAGGCAAGTTGAGAACAACTTCTCATTTACAATTGCGACCTAGCCAAGATAAAGCAAAGCAGTTTGACACATACAACGACACAGACTTACACATGGAGTAAAACAAACATACAGTCAATAATACAGTATAAACAAGTCTATATACCATGTGAGCAAATGAGGTGAGATAAGGGAGGTAAAGGTCAAAAAAAGGCCATGGTGGCAAAGTAAATACAATATAGCAAGTCAAACACTGGAATGGTAGATTTGCAAATGGAAGAAATGTCCAAAGTAGCAATAAAAATAATGGGGTGCAAAGGAGCTAAATTAATTCATTCATTAAATACAGTAGGGAAAGAGGTAGTTGTTTGGCCTAAATTATAGGTGGGCTATGTACAGGTGCAGTAATCTGTGAGCTGCTCTGACAGTTGGTGCTTAAAGCTAGTGAGGGAGATAAGTGTTTCCAGTTTCACAGATTTTTCTACTTCCTTCCAGTCATTGGCAGCAGAGAACTGGAAGGAAGGAGAGGCGGCCAAAGAAAGATTTGGTTTTGGGGGTGACTAGAGAGATATACATACACCTGTTTAGCAGAAATGCTTGTGTTACTAGCTCCAACAGCACAGTCAAGTCTAACAAGTAAGATCGAACCATGTTCCAACATTCCACACAATACACCCAAATGGAATTGGAATACATCAATATATGGACGAGCCATGTCAGACAGTCCGTAGACTAACATACCTTACAATACAATACTTTATATATCCACATGACATGAGCTATGCAAACGACCTCCACGTTAGGAATGTGCCCAGTGATATCTAACAAAAACACACATGGCAAGACAGGAAGGAAGACATGCAGAAGTGCTCATGAAGAGGACACGAAGAAGACCGGAATCATCTCCAAGTGAACAATGTCAAAGGAATAGGTCAAGTCATATAGATAGGGAGGCATTTCACCGCCACCCACTGGACCACAAGTCATTTAGCCAACACTGGCTCATCATTCAAGCCACATAGGGAGGGATCTTAACACCACCTGCTGGATCAGAAGTGCCACTCACAATGGCCACACAGAGCATTTCTCCCTCAACCTGATGCAATTGTCACAACAAGTACGTGGTCAAAATCAAACATTAACTACCAACAGATCATCAAATAGGCAAACACATGCTCATGTAGAGTACCTCAAATTATACAGTTACTTTGTCACCAAACCTAATCTGTCATTCATCTACAAATACATGCTCTTCTAAAGCCACAATGCAATGTTCACATGGTAGATTTCAGTTCTTACAATCTATGTCACTATTACTTCATTTGACTGCTCTTAAATCATATTCACTTAACCCTTTTGTTCACCTGCTGATTTTCTGCTGGTTTGTCTCTTGCAGATTTGGACATCATGTGAATGTATGTTTCTCAAGTATCAAAAGAGGGTAAGTTACATTGACCTACTTTATGAAAAACGGAATGCTACTTTTCTCTCTAGCCTAGTGCACTCTTTATCTGTAAGCTCTCCTACTGGTGTAGGTAGCTCCAAAAAAAAAGCTCCAGATGCCATTACCCCATGTAGCCTATAGAACTTTATCTCGACGACCACATTTTACACCAATGCACCCCGAGAATCGGTTGGTGGTCGGGAATCAAGTGGATGATTCTGGGACCAATTACAGGAGGGGGTCTGTCTGTTGGATGAGGGGTGTACTGAACTGTGCCTATAGCATGTCAAGAATCCCTCCAACGGGAAATAGGCTTTGGCAAATGGCCAGGGGCGCTGTCCTTTTCAGCACCACGGAGCTCCGCTATTACCTGTCTCATGAGTGAAGATGCAACAGCAGACAATTCCTGCTCTTTGGTCCGGCAATTACACACTTTAGCCGTGTCATTGCTGCATTTAACTGGCAGCCTGTATTTAGGGCCTTTACTTTGTCTTATCATTTCGATTCCTCAGCAAATCTTCTTTTAAAAATGAACTAAATCCCACATCAGAAGTCGACTTCAAATCACGTCAAGGACACACGACTCGACTCAACGGAAGTCAGTAGTATCAAATATTCTCCACTGTGAAGGTGTCATGTGCTGAGCCATTTAGTTCCTTATGAAGCCTATTTACGAAGCCAATACAGCAATCAACACGTACCTGCCCGCATTGCTGATTGCTATTTTGTAATTGGTCAACTACTAATAGGGCAATCATCCCGGCTGCTTGTGTCCTGTTTCGTAACAGCTCTTTTGCAAGCCCTTGATGATTACATCTATTGATTCCTGCCGTCCTGATACCTTTTCTCTTCATTCTCTTAAGGGATCTCGGATCTAGTCTAAAGGACTAACAATGGGTATGGCATTGGAATATTCAATCGCACACTGAATTCATCCCACTAAATACATTCCTTTCATTTCTCCATTTATTCCACCATATCGAAACAACTTACCTATGCACTCACACAAACAAGCACAAAAGGGCGACTTAATAATATCACGTCTAATTGGGTGGCCTACAACATTTCCTGTACCTTCAACCAAAACGTTGGTACCACTTTTTTTCGACCACCTTTCACTTGCGCTGGACAGAGATATATCATTTGACTTTCAATAGCTTAGTCAGTCGCATGAATTATGGGGTGCACACAGCTAACGTTGTAATGATCGGATCAAAACATGGATTTTTTGGGCCATCGAGGAATGTCACATGGCCCAGAAATGATTGAATGGCCATTTTCACAAAGGAAAAGACATACTCTAGCATGTTACATTCCAAGAGCAATTGGATTCGAAAAAACACAACGTGCCCCACTTGGGGACCCGAGGACCGAGTTTGGGAAACACTGGCCTGAAGATCAAATACCAATAGGGAGCAACTATGACGTGCTCACACGCTGACAGTACCCGCGTTTAACCACTAGATGGCCTCCGTGCTCCACGGTAAAACTTTTCCCCTCTCAACCCCTCTCAACCTTTCAAAGTCAGTTGTTCTTAGCTACATAGTGACCATTTTCGCCACTTTTTGCCCTATATCATTACTATCACTCATTACTGCTACTGTATTTTTCCCCTCTTCTACTCTAGGCATACATCTAATCACATATAGAGAGCGTTATTGAAACGACTCAAGTCAGTTAAGAACAAACTCTTATTTACAATCACGGCCGGTGGTGATACAGCCTGGAATCGAACCACGGTCTGTAGGGACTCGAGAGCAGGGAACACTGTGGGAAAGGGGCGTGTACAAATGGAACAATTGTGCCTTTTTGACTGAAATATGGAGGTGGCTCTGAACAAGCGTTCAACTAGCTGGGATGCAGCTAGTGTCATCAAAGCACAAAGCATAGCAAGTTAGAAGAAATAGGTTAAGGTTACGAAAAGGCTTAGGCTTACCCCAAATGTCACCTCCGTTCGTAGCTGTACTCCGTCCGTGTAGGCGCACAACAAGTCATCACACAGAGAGCACACTTGAAGCACAACTGCGCTGCCTGGAAGGCCGCAACGGACTGAATTGGAATCCCTCAAACAGCACACTAACTACATTCCGCTTTATGATGTCACAGTCAGCCCCTCGGAACACTGGTCCTCAACAATCTCAAACACCTTGGATACCAAAGCCAAACATTCTCGAATCACTCACATTCACAAATCAACCAGGGAGAAGAAGGCTGCCATGAATTGAATGCTGAAAAGCTAACCTCCTTCACAGAGCAACATCATAGGACTGGGAGTTTGTGTTCAACAGCAGGTTAGACTCTGCCACTTGTTCCCTTCAACTGCTTGCGTTCCCCTATTATCAAGGGCTTAGTTCCTCTATAGGCTACAGTGCAGATACTTCACATGCAGAGTACAACAACAAATAACAGAGGGCCTGTTACCACACCCTATAGGCTAGGAGTTGAACTTGGACCACAATGACATTGGTAGTAATTAGCCTGCAGCATAAATGACAGTGGAAATGGAAGTGCGACACATAGAGGAAAAGTCCTAATCCTAATCAAATAGACACATTTTTTTATTTATTTTTTTATTTCACCTTTATTTAACCAGGTAGGCAAGTTGAGAACAACTTCTCATTTACAATTGCGACCTAGCCAAGATAAAGCAAAGCAGTTTGACACATACAACGACACAGACTTACACATGGAGTAAAACAAACATACAGTCAATAATACAGTATAAACAAGTCTATATACCATGTGAGCAAATGAGGTGAGATAAGGGAGGTAAAGGTCAAAAAAAGGCCATGGTGGCAAAGTAAATACAATATAGCAAGTCAAACACTGGAATGGTAGATTTGCAAATGGAAGAAATGTCCAAAGTAGCAATAAAAATAATGGGGTGCAAAGGAGCTAAATTAATTCATTCATTAAATACAGTAGGGAAAGAGGTAGTTGTTTGGCCTAAATTATAGGTGGGCTATGTACAGGTGCAGTAATCTGTGAGCTGCTCTGACAGTTGGTGCTTAAAGCTAGTGAGGGAGATAAGTGTTTCCAGTTTCACAGATTTTTCTACTTCCTTCCAGTCATTGGCAGCAGAGAACTGGAAGGAAGGAGAGGCGGCCAAAGAAAGATTTGGTTTTGGGGGTGACTAGAGAGATATACATACACCTGTTTAGCAGAAATGCTTGTGTTACTAGCTCCAACAGCACAGTCAAGTCTAACAAGTAAGATCGAACCATGTTCCAACATTCCACACAATACACCCAAATGGAATTGGAATACATCAATATATGGACGAGCCATGTCAGACAGTCCGTAGACTAACATACCTTACAATACAATACTTTATATATCCACATGACATGAGCTATGCAAACGACCTCCACGTTAGGAATGTGCCCAGTGATATCTAACAAAAACACACATGGCAAGACAGGAAGGAAGACATGCAGAAGTGCTCATGAAGAGGACACGAAGAAGACCGGAATCATCTCCAAGTGAACAATGTCAAAGGAATAGGTCAAGTCATATAGATAGGGAGGCATTTCACCGCCACCCACTGGACCACAAGTCATTTAGCCAACACTGGCTCATCATTCAAGCCACATAGGGAGGGATCTTAACACCACCTGCTGGATCAGAAGTGCCACTCACAATGGCCACACAGAGCATTTCTCCCTCAACCTGATGCAATTGTCACAACAAGTACGTGGTCAAAATCAAACATTAACTACCAACAGATCATCAAATAGGCAAACACATGCTCATGTAGAGTACCTCAAATTATACAGTTACTTTGTCACCAAACCTAATCTGTCATTCATCTACAAATACATGCTCTTCTAAAGCCACAATGCAATGTTCACATGGTAGATTTCAGTTCTTACAATCTATGTCACTATTACTTCATTTGACTGCTCTTAAATCATATTCACTTAACCCTTTTGTTCACCTGCTGATTTTCTGCTGGTTTGTCTCTTGCAGATTTGGACATCATGTGAATGTATGTTTCTCAAGTATCAAAAGAGGGTAAGTTACATTGACCTACTTTATGAAAAACGGAATGCTACTTTTCTCTCTAGCCTAGTGCACTCTTTATCTGTAAGCTCTCCTACTGGTGTAGGTAGCTCCAAAAAAAAAGCTCCAGATGCCATTACCCCATGTAGCCTATAGAACTTTATCTCGACGACCACATTTTACACCAATGCACCCCGAGAATCGGTTGGTGGTCGGGAATCAAGTGGATGATTCTGGGACCAATTACAGGAGGGGGTCTGTCTGTTGGATGAGGGGTGTACTGAACTGTGCCTATAGCATGTCAAGAATCCCTCCAACGGGAAATAGGCTTTGGCAAATGGCCAGGGGCGCTGTCCTTTTCAGCACCACGGAGCTCCGCTATTACCTGTCTCATGAGTGAAGATGCAACAGCAGACAATTCCTGCTCTTTGGTCCGGCAATTACACACTTTAGCCGTGTCATTGCTGCATTTAACTGGCAGCCTGTATTTAGGGCCTTTACTTTGTCTTATCATTTCGATTCCTCAGCAAATCTTCTTTTAAAAATGAACTAAATCCCACATCAGAAGTCGACTTCAAATCACGTCAAGGACACACGACTCGACTCAACGGAAGTCAGTAGTATCAAATATTCTCCACTGTGAAGGTGTCATGTGCTGAGCCATTTAGTTCCTTATGAAGCCTATTTACGAAGCCAATACAGCAATCAACACGTACCTGCCCGCATTGCTGATTGCTATTTTGTAATTGGTCAACTACTAATAGGGCAATCATCCCGGCTGCTTGTGTCCTGTTTCGTAACAGCTCTTTTGCAAGCCCTTGATGATTACATCTATTGATTCCTGCCGTCCTGATACCTTTTCTCTTCATTCTCTTAAGGGATCTCGGATCTAGTCTAAAGGACTAACAATGGGTATGGCATTGGAATATTCAATCGCACACTGAATTCATCCCACTAAATACATTCCTTTCATTTCTCCATTTATTCCACCATATCGAAACAACTTACCTATGCACTCACACAAACAAGCACAAAAGGGCGACTTAATAATATCACGTCTAATTGGGTGGCCTACAACATTTCCTGTACCTTCAACCAAAACGTTGGTACCACTTTTTTTCGACCACCTTTCACTTGCGCTGGACAGAGATATATCATTTGACTTTCAATAGCTTAGTCAGTCGCATGAATTATGGGGTGCACACAGCTAACGTTGTAATGATCGGATCAAAACATGGATTTTTTGGGCCATCGAGGAATGTCACATGGCCCAGAAATGATTGAATGGCCATTTTCACAAAGGAAAAGACATACTCTAGCATGTTACATTCCAAGAGCAATTGGATTCGAAAAAACACAACGTGCCCCACTTGGGGACCCGAGGACCGAGTTTGGGAAACACTGGCCTGAAGATCAAATACCAATAGGGAGCAACTATGACGTGCTCACACGCTGACAGTACCCGCGTTTAACCACTAGATGGCCTCCGTGCTCCACGGTAAAACTTTTCCCCTCTCAACCCCTCTCAACCTTTCAAAGTCAGTTGTTCTTAGCTACATAGTGACCATTTTCGCCACTTTTTGCCCTATATCATTACTATCACTCATTACTGCTACTGTATTTTTCCCCTCTTCTACTCTAGGCATACATCTAATCACATATAGAGAGCGTTATTGAAACGACTCAAGTCAGTTAAGAACAAACTCTTATTTACAATCACGGCCGGTGGTGATACAGCCTGGAATCGAACCACGGTCTGTAGGGACTCGAGAGCAGGGAACACTGTGGGAAAGGGGCGTGTACAAATGGAACAATTGTGCCTTTTTGACTGAAATATGGAGGTGGCTCTGAACAAGCGTTCAACTAGCTGGGATGCAGCTAGTGTCATCAAAGCACAAAGCATAGCAAGTTAGAAGAAATAGGTTAAGGTTACGAAAAGGCTTAGGCTTACCCCAAATGTCACCTCCGTTCGTAGCTGTACTCCGTCCGTGTAGGCGCACAACAAGTCATCACACAGAGAGCACACTTGAAGCACAACTGCGCTGCCTGGAAGGCCGCAACGGACTGAATTGGAATCCCTCAAACAGCACACTAACTACATTCCGCTTTATGATGTCACAGTCAGCCCCTCGGAACACTGGTCCTCAACAATCTCAAACACCTTGGATACCAAAGCCAAACATTCTCGAATCACTCACATTCACAAATCAACCAGGGAGAAGAAGGCTGCCATGAATTGAATGCTGAAAAGCTAACCTCCTTCACAGAGCAACATCATAGGACTGGGAGTTTGTGTTCAACAGCAGGTTAGACTCTGCCACTTGTTCCCTTCAACTGCTTGCGTTCCCCTATTATCAAGGGCTTAGTTCCTCTATAGGCTACAGTGCAGATACTTCACATGCAGAGTACAACAACAAATAACAGAGGGCCTGTTACCACACCCTATAGGCTAGGAGTTGAACTTGGACCACAATGACATTGGTAGTAATTAGCCTGCAGCATAAATGACAGTGGAAATGGAAGTGCGACACATAGAGGAAAAGTCCTAATCCTAATCAAATAGACACATTTTTTTATTTATTTTTTTATTTCACCTTTATTTAACCAGGTAGGCAAGTTGAGAACAACTTCTCATTTACAATTGCGACCTAGCCAAGATAAAGCAAAGCAGTTTGACACATACAACGACACAGACTTACACATGGAGTAAAACAAACATACAGTCAATAATACAGTATAAACAAGTCTATACCATGTGAGCAAATGAGGTGAGATAAGGGAGGTAAAGGTCAAAAAAAGGCCATGGTGGCAAAGTAAATACAATATAGCAAGTCAAACACTGGAATGGTAGATTTGCAAATGGAAGAAATGTCCAAAGTAGCAATAAAAATAATGGGGTGCAAAGGAGCTAAATTAATTCATTCATTAAATACAGTAGGGAAAGAGGTAGTTGTTTGGCCTAAATTATAGGTGGGCTATGTACAGGTGCAGTAATCTGTGAGCTGCTCTGACAGTTGGTGCTTAAAGCTAGTGAGGGAGATAAGTGTTTCCAGTTTCACAGATTTTTCTACTTCCTTCCAGTCATTGGCAGCAGAGAACTGGAAGGAAGGAGAGGCGGCCAAAGAAAGATTTGGTTTTGGGGGTGACTAGAGAGATATACATACACCTGTTTAGCAGAAATGCTTGTGTTACTAGCTCCAACAGCACAGTCAAGTCTAACAAGTAAGATCGAACCATGTTCCAACATTCCACACAATACACCCAAATGGAATTGGAATACATCAATATATGGACGAGCCATGTCAGACAGTCCGTAGACTAACATACCTTACAATACAATACTTTATATATCCACATGACATGAGCTATGCAAACGACCTCCACGTTAGGAATGTGCCCAGTGATATCTAACAAAAACACACATGGCAAGACAGGAAGGAAGACATGCAGAAGTGCTCATGAAGAGGACACGAAGAAGACCGGAATCATCTCCAAGTGAACAATGTCAAAGGAATAGGTCAAGTCATATAGATAGGGAGGCATTTCACCGCCACCCACTGGACCACAAGTCATTTAGCCAACACTGGCTCATCATTCAAGCCACATAGGGAGGGATCTTAACACCACCTGCTGGATCAGAAGTGCCACTCACAATGGCCACACAGAGCATTTCTCCCTCAACCTGATGCAATTGTCACAACAAGTACGTGGTCAAAATCAAACATTAACTACCAACAGATCATCAAATAGGCAAACACATGCTCATGTAGAGTACCTCAAATTATACAGTTACTTTGTCACCAAACCTAATCTGTCATTCATCTACAAATACATGCTCTTCTAAAGCCACAATGCAATGTTCACATGGTAGATTTCAGTTCTTACAATCTATGTCACTATTACTTCATTTGACTGCTCTTAAATCATATTCACTTAACCCTTTTGTTCACCTGCTGATTTTCTGCTGGTTTGTCTCTTGCAGATTTGGACATCATGTGAATGTATGTTTCTCAAGTATCAAAAGAGGGTAAGTTACATTGACCTACTTTATGAAAAACGGAATGCTACTTTTCTCTCTAGCCTAGTGCACTCTTTATCTGTAAGCTCTCCTACTGGTGTAGGTAGCTCCAAAAAAAAAGCTCCAGATGCCATTACCCCATGTAGCCTATAGAACTTTATCTCGACGACCACATTTTACACCAATGCACCCCGAGAATCGGTTGGTGGTCGGGAATCAAGTGGATGATTCTGGGACCAATTACAGGAGGGGGTCTGTCTGTTGGATGAGGGGTGTACTGAACTGTGCCTATAGCATGTCAAGAATCCCTCCAACGGGAAATAGGCTTTGGCAAATGGCCAGGGGCGCTGTCCTTTTCAGCACCACGGAGCTCCGCTATTACCTGTCTCATGAGTGAAGATGCAACAGCAGACAATTCCTGCTCTTTGGTCCGGCAATTACACACTTTAGCCGTGTCATTGCTGCATTTAACTGGCAGCCTGTATTTAGGGCCTTTACTTTGTCTTATCATTTCGATTCCTCAGCAAATCTTCTTTTAAAAATGAACTAAATCCCACATCAGAAGTCGACTTCAAATCACGTCAAGGACACACGACTCGACTCAACGGAAGTCAGTAGTATCAAATATTCTCCACTGTGAAGGTGTCATGTGCTGAGCCATTTAGTTCCTTATGAAGCCTATTTACGAAGCCAATACAGCAATCAACACGTACCTGCCCGCATTGCTGATTGCTATTTTGTAATTGGTCAACTACTAATAGGGCAATCATCCCGGCTGCTTGTGTCCTGTT
Organism: Oncorhynchus kisutch; assembly: GCF_002021735.2. Classification (NCBI taxonomy): domain Eukaryota; kingdom Metazoa; phylum Chordata; class Actinopteri; order Salmoniformes; family Salmonidae; genus Oncorhynchus; species Oncorhynchus kisutch. Next base: position 26,870 of record NW_022264417.1, read on the forward strand.
TCGTAACAGCTCTTTTGCAAGCCCTTGATGATTACATCTATTGATTCCTGCCGTCCTGATACCTTTTCTCTTCATTCTCTTAAGGGATCTCGGATCTAGTCTAAAGGACTAACAATGGGTATGGCATTGGAATATTCAATCGCACACTGAATTCATCCCACTAAATACATTCCTTTCATTTCTCCATTTATTCCACCATATCGAAACAACTTACCTATGCACTCACACAAACAAGCACAAAAGGGCGACTTAATAATATCACGTCTAATTGGGTGGCCTACAACATTTCCTGTACCTTCAACCAAAACGTTGGTACCACTTTTTTTCGACCACCTTTCACTTGCGCTGGACAGAGATATATCATTTGACTTTCAATAGCTTAGTCAGTCGCATGAATTATGGGGTGCACACAGCTAACGTTGTAATGATCGGATCAAAACATGGATTTTTTGGGCCATCGAGGAATGTCACATGGCCCAGAAATGATTGAATGGCCATTTTCACAAAGGAAAAGACATACTCTAGCATGTTACATTCCAAGAGCAATTGGATTCGAAAAAACACAACGTACCCCACTTGGGGACCCGAGGACCGAGTTTGGGAAACACTGGCCTGAAGATCAAATACCAATAGGGAGCAACTATGACGTGCTCACACGCTGACAGTACCCCGCGTTTAACCACTAGATGGCCTCCGTGCTCCACGGTAAAACTTTTCCCCTCTCATCAGCGGCACTGCAACATGGGACTTTCAAAGTCAGTTTGTTCTTAGCTACATAGTGACATTTTCGCCACTTTTTGCCTATATCATTACTATCACTCATTACTGCTACTGTATTTTCCCCTCTTCTACTCTAGGCATACATCTAATCACATATAGAGAGCGTTATTGAAACGACTCAAGTCAGTTAAGAACAAACTCTTATTTACAATCACGGCCGGTGGTGATACAGCCTGGAATCGAACCACCGGTCTGTAGGGACTCGAGAGCAGGGAAAACTGTGGGAAAGGGGCGTGTACAAATGGAACAATTGTGCCTTTTGACTGAAATATGGAGGTGGCTCTTAAAAGAGCCTTTGGGGGATTTTGGAGATCAGGTCATTCGTTTATGCGCGCTCTCCGCGAATACGACGGGCCAGCTGGATGTCCTTGGGCATGATGGTCACCCTCTTGGCGTGGATGGCGCACAGGTTGGTGTCCTCGAACAGGCCGACCAGGTAAGCCTCGCTTGCTTCCTGCAGGGCCATCACTGCGGAACTCTGGAAGCGCAGGTCGGTCTTAAAGTCCTGGGCAATTTCTCGCACCAGGCGCTGGAAAGGCAGTTTGCGGATCAGCAGCTCAGTGGACTTCTGGTAACGACGGATCTCTCTAAGAGCCACGGTGCCGGGCCTGTAACGGTGAGGCTTCTTCACGCCGCCGGTGGCCGGGGCGCTCTTGCGCGCAGCCTTGGTGGCGAGCTGCTTCCTGGGTGCTTTGCCACCGGTGGATTTGCGAGCGGTTTGCTTGGTTCTGGCCATGGCGCTAGCTAGCTTCCTTCTTTCACAGTCGGAGTATAGCCTCCAAATGCCTATGTGAAGTTTATAAAGCCGGCAAGCGGCGTCTGCTGATTGGTCACCATCTCCGCACCGCCCTGATTGGCCCGTTGCGGAGGCCTCCTCCGCCGCCCATTGGACGGGAGGCTCGGCCTCTCCGTGCCGCCCCAAAATGCAACCCCCTCCCTCGCCGAGGCCCGCTTGGGTCTTTTGTTAGGGCCGCGAGCAACGTTACTCTTTACGCGCAATAATGCTCTCTCATTCTAGCCTAGTACTTGTTATTCTTCATTTTAGGCCTCATGTGGGCACTTGATACTGTGCCGTGTTTATGTGTGTATCTAACAAACGCGCCAAATAGTTGGCCAGGCATACAAAGGACACTTTGCGCTTTTGCTGAGCTAGGTGGTTGGCTCTTAAAAGAGCCTTTGGGGGTTGAGTAGTCAAGTTGCAGCCGCACCAGCGATTTTACTTGGCTTTGACGGCCTTCTCAGTCTTCTTGGGGAGCAGCACTGCCTGGATGTTGGGCAGAACACCACCCTGAGCGATGGTCACGCCGCCAAGCAGTTTGTTCAGCTCCTCGTCGTTACGGACTGCCAGCTGCAGGTGACGGGGGATGATACGAGTCTTCTTGTTGTCACGGGCAGCGTTTCCGGCCAACTCCAGGATCTCAGCAGTCAGGTACTCGAGCACTGCGGCCAGGTAGACTGGTGCGCCAGCGCCCACACGCTCGGCGTAGTTGCCTTTGCGCAGCAGCCTGTGCACACGGCCCACGGGGAACTGGAGCCCGGCACGGGATGAACGTGTCTTTGCCTTCGCCCTGGCCTTGCCTCCGGTTTTGCCTCTTCCGCTCATATTGGTAGCTTCAGTTGTCACAGAAAGTCTCATGAGCCGCGCTGGCCACCTCGAAGCCTTACTTATACCCTCCACAAGAGGCATCGATTGGCCACTGGACCGGTGGTGCCCTTATCCAATTGGAGTGAGGGAGAGACAGACAGTCAGCCCTAAGCCCGCCCGCCCGCCAGGCAGCAGCAGATGACAAGGGCTAGGCTACTTTACTCTGATTTCGCCTGACGACTTCTTGTTACTTTGGCTTCTCATGTGCGGGACTCCAAAGTGACAACTCACAATCCCTGACGAACTGTATGACAATCCAATCGAGAGTGGTCATAATACAACAGGCTGCTGTCCACACTTGACTATAGATT
>NW_022264418.1:0-29539 GCF_002021735.2 Oncorhynchus kisutch
GATTGACAGTAGATGGTAGACCAGGGTAATATAAAGTCAGTAGAGGGTAATATAGTGACAGTAGATAGTAGACCAGGTTAATATAATGACAGTAGAAGCTAGACCAGGGTAATATAATGACAGTAGAGTTTAGACCAGGGTAATATAGTGACAGTATATGGTAGACCAGGGTAATATAATGACAGTAGAGTTTAGACCAGGGTAATATAGTGACAGTAGATGGTAGACCATGGTAATAAAATGACAGTAGAGTTTAGACCAGGGTAATATAGTGAAAGTAGATGGTAGACCAGGGTAATATAATGACAGTAGATGGTAGACCAGGGGTAATATAATGACAGTAGATGGTAGACCAGGGTAATATAATGACAGTAGATGGTAGACCAGGGTAATATAGTGACAGTAGATGGTAGACCATGGTAATAAATGACAGTAGAGTTTAGACCAGGGTAATATAGTGACAGTAGATGGTAGACCAGGGTAATATAATGACAGTAGATGGTAGACCAGGGTAATATAATGACAGTAGATGGTAGACCAGGGTAATAAAATGACAGTAGAGTTTAGACCAGGTAATATAGTGACAGTATATGGTAGACCAGGGTAATATAATGAGAGTAGAGTTTAGACCAGTGTAATATAGTGACAGAAGATGGTAGACCAGGTAATATAATGACAGTAGAGTTTAGACCAGGGTAATATAATGACCAGTAAGATGGTAGACCAGGGTAATGTAGTGACAGTAGATGGTAGACCAGGTTAATATAAGGACAGTAGATTGAGACCAGGGTAATATAATGACAGTAGATGGTATAGACCAGGGAATATAATGACAGTAGCGGGTAGACAGGGTTAATATAGTGACAGGTAGATGTAGACCAGGGTTAATATAGTGACAGTAGATGGTAGACCAGGGTAATAAAATGACAGTAGATTGTTGACCAGGGTAATAAAATGACAGTAGAGTTTAGATCAGGGTAATATAGTGACAGTAGATGGTAGACCAGGGTAATATAGTGACAGTAGATGGTAGACCAGGGTAATATAATGACAGTAGATGGTAGACCAGGGAATATAATGACAGTAGATGGTATAGACCAGGGTAATATAATGACAGTAGATGGTAGACCAGGGTAATATAATGACAGTAGTGGGTAGACCATGGTAATATAGTGACAGTAGATGGTAGACCAGGGTAATAAAATGACAGTAGAGGGGAAATAGTGACAGTACAGTAGATAGTAGACCAGGTTAATATATGACAGTAGATTTTAGACCAGGGTAATATAATGACAGTAGATGGTAGACCAGGGTAATAGATTGACAGTAGATGGTAGACCAGGGCAATATAAAGTCAGTAAGGTAGAGGTAATAGTGACAGTAGATAGTAGACAGGTTAATATAATGACAGTAGAAGGTAGACCAGGGTATATAATGACAGTAGAGTTTAGACCAGGGTAATATAGTGACAGATATGTAGACCAGGGTAATAAATGACAGTAGAGTTTAGACCAGGGTAATATAGTGACAGTAGATGGTAGACCATGTAATAAAATGACAGTAGAGTTTAGACCAGGGTAATATAGTGAAAGTAGATGGTAGACCCAGGGTAATATAATGACAGTAGATGGTAGACCAGGGTAATATAATGACAGTAGATGGTAGACCAGGGTATATAATGACAGTAGATGGTAGACAAGGGTAATATAGTGACAGTAGATGGTATTCGACATGGTAATTAAAATGACGAGAGTTTAGACCAGGTGTATATAGTGACAGTAGATGGTAGACCAGGGTAAGTAATATAATGACAGTAGATGGTAGCACCAGGGTAATATAATGACAGTAGATGGTAGACCAGGGTATAAAATGACCAGTAGAGTTTTAGACCAGGTAATATAGTGACAGTAGATGGAAAGACCAGGGTAATATAAAGTCAGTAGAGGGTAATATAGTGACAGTAGATAGTAGACCAGGTTAATATAATGACAGTAGAAGGTAGACCAGGGTAATATAATGACAGTAGAGTTTAGACCAGGGTAATATAGTGACAGTATATGGTTAGACCAGGGTAATAAAATGACAGTAGAGTTTAGATCAGGGTAATATAGTGACAGTAGATGGTAGACCAGGGTAATAAAATGACAGTAGAGTTTAGACCAGGGTAATATAGTGACAGTAGATGGTTAGACCAGGGTAATATAATGATAGTAGATGTTAGACAAGGGTAATATAATGACAGTAGATGGTTAGACCAGGGTAATAGATTGACAGTAGATGGTAGGCCAGGGTAATATAATGACAGTAGAGGGTAAATATAGTGACAGTAGATAGTTGACCAGGGTAATATAATGACAGTAGAGTTAGACCAGGGTAATATAGTGACAGTAGATGGTAGACCAGGGTAATATAATGACAGTAGATGGTAGACCAGGGTAATAGATTGACAGTAGATGGTAGACCAGGGTAATATAAAGTCAGTAGAGGGTAATATAGTGACAGTAGATAGTAGACCAGGTTAATATAATGACAGTAGAGTTTAGACCAGGGTAATATAGTGGACAGTATATGGTAGACCAGGGTAATAAAATGACAGTAGAGTTTAGACCAGGGTAATATAGTGACAGTAGATGGTAGACCATGGTAATAAAATGACAGTAGAGTTTAGACCAGGGTAATATAGTGAAAGTAGATGGTTAGACCAGGGTAATATAATGACAGTAGATGGTAGACCAGGGTAATATAATGACAGTAGATGGTAGACCAGGGTAATATAATGACAGTAGATGGTAGACCAGGGTAATATAGTGACAGTAGATGGTAGACCATGGTAATAAAATGACAGTAGAGTTTAGACCAGGGTAATATAGTGACAGTAGATGGTAGACCAGGGTAATATAATGACAGTAGATGGTAGACCAGGGTAATATAATGACAGTAGTTGGTAGACCAGGGTAATAAAATGACAGTAGAGTTTAGACCAGGTAATATAGTGACAGTATATGTAGACCAGGGTAATATAATGAGAGTAGAGTTTAGACCAGTGTAATATAGTGACAGAAGATGGTAGACCAGGGTAATATAATGACAGTAGAGTTTAGACCAGGGTAATATAATGACAGTAGATGGTAGACCAGGGTAATGTAGTGACAGTAGATGGTAGACCAGGGTAATATAATGACAGTAGATGGTAGACCAGGGTAATATAATGACAGTAGATGGTAGACCAGGGTAATATAATGACAGTAGATGGTAGACCAGGGTAATATAATGACAGTAGATGGTAGACCAGGGTAATATAGTGACAGTAGATGGTAGACCATGGTAATAAAATGACAGTAGAGTTTAGACCAGGGTAATATAGTGACAGTAGATGGTAGACCAGGGTAATATAATGACAGTAGATGGTAGACCAGGGTAATATAATGACAGTAGTTGGTAGACCAGGGTAATAAAATGACAGTAGAGTTTAGACCAGGTAATATAGTGACAGTATATGGTAGACCAGGGTAATATAATGAGAGTAGAGTTTAGACCAGTGTAATATAGTGACAGAAGATGGTAGACCAGGGTAATATAATGACAGTAGAGTTTAGACCAGGGTAATATAATGACAGTAGATGGTAGACCAGGGTAATGTAGTGACAGTAGATGGTAGACCAGGGTAATAAAATGACAGTAGAGTCTAGACCAGGGTAATATAGTGACAGTAGATGGTAGACCAGGTTAATATAAGGACAGTAGATTGAGACCAGGGTAATATAATGACAGTAGATGGTAGACCAGGGAATATAATGACAGTAGCGGGTAGACCAGGGTAATATAGTGACAGTAGATGGTAGACCAGGGTAATATAGTGACAGTAGATGGTAGACCAGGGTAATAAAATGACAGTAGATTGTTGACCAGGGTAATAAAATGACAGTAGAGTTTAGATCAGGGTAATATAGTGACAGTAGATGGTAGACCAGGGTAATATAGTGACAGTAGATGGTAGACCAGGGTAATATAATGACAGTAGATGGTAGACCAGGGAAATATAATGACAGTAGATGGTAGACCAGGGTAATATAATGACAGTAGATGGTAGACCAGGGTAATATAATGACAGTAGATGGTAGACCATGGTAATATAGTGACAGTAGATGGTAGACCAGGGTAATATAGTGACAGTAGATGGTAGACCAGGGTAATAAAATGACAGTAGAGGGTAAAATAGTGACAGTAGATAGTAGACCAGGTTAATATAATGACAGTAGATTTTAGACCAGGGTAATATAATGACAGTAGATGGTAGACCAGGGTAATAGATGACAGTAGATGGTAGACCAGGGTAATATAAAGTCAGTAGAGGGTAATATAGTGACAGTAGATAGTAGACCAGGTTAATATAATGACAGTAGAAGGTAGACCAGGGTAATATAATGACAGTAGAGTTTAGACCAGGGTAATATAGTGACAGTATATGGTAGACCAGGGTAATAAAATGACAGTAGAGTTTAGACCAGGGTAATATAGTGGACAGTAGATGGTAGACCATGGTAATAAAATGACAGTAGAGTTTAGACCAGGGTAATATAGTGAAAGTAGATGGTAGACCAGGGTAATATAATGACAGTAGATGGTAGACCAGGGTAATGTAGTGACAGTAGATGGTAGACCCAGGGTAATAAAATGACAGTAGAGTCTAGACCAGGGTAATATAGTGACAGTAGATGGTAGACCAGGTTAATATAAGGACAGTAGATTGAGACCAGGGTAATATAATGACAGTAGATGGTTAGACCAGGGAATATAATGACAGTAGCGGGTAGACCAGGGTAATATAGTGACAGTAGATGGTAGACCAGGGTAATATAGTGACAGTAGATGGTAGACCAGGGTAATAAAATGACAGTAGAGTTTAGACCAGGGTAATATAGTGACAGGAGATGGTAGACCAGGGTAATATAATGACAGTAGATGGTAGACCAGGGTAATATAATGACAGTAGATGGTAGACCAGGGTAATATAATGACAGTAGATATTAGACCAGGGTAATATAATGACAGTAGATGGTAGACCAGGGTAATAGATTGACAGTAGATGGAAGACCAGGGTAATATAAAGTCGAGTAGAGGGTAATATAGTGACAGTAGATAGTAGACCAGGTTATATAATGACAGTAGAATGTAGACCAGGGTAATATAATGACAGTAGAGTTTAGACCAGGGTAATATAGTGACAGTATATGGTAGACCAGGGTAATAAAATGACAGTAGAGTTTAGACCAGGGTAATATAGTGACAGTAGATGGTAGACCAGGGTAATAAAATGACAGTAGAGTTTAGACCAGGGTAATATAGTGACAGTAGATGGTAGACCAGGGTAATATAATGACAGTAGATGTTAGACAAGGGTAATATAATGACAGTAGATGGGTAGACCAGGGTAATAGATTGACAGTAGATGGTAGGCCAGGGTAATATAATGACAGTAGAGGGTAATATAGTGACAGTAGATAGTTGACCAGGGTAATATAATGACAGTAGAGTTTAGACCAGGGTAATATAGTGACAGTAGATGGTAGACCAGGGTAATATAATGACAGTAGATGGTAGACCAGGGTAATATAATGACACTAGATGGTAGACCAGGGTAATATAATGACAGTAGATGGTAGACCAGGGTAATAAAATGACAGTAGATTTTAGACCAGGTAATATAGTGACAGTAGATGGTATACCAGGTTAATATAATGACAGTAGATTGAGACCAGGGTAATATAATGACAGTAGATGGTAGACCAGGGTAATATAATGACAGTAGATGGTAGACCAGGGTAATATAATGACAGTAGATGGTAGACCAGGGTAATGTAGTGACAGTAGATGGTAGACCAGGGTAATATAATGACAGTAGATGGTAGACCAGGGTAATATAATGACAGTAGATGGTAGACCAGGGTAATGTAGTGACAGTAGATGGTAGACCAGGGTAATAAAATGACAGTAGAGTCTAGACCAGGGTAATATAGTGACAGTAGATGGTAGACCAGGTTAATATAATGACAGTAGATTGAGACCAGGGTAATATAATGACAGTAGATGGTAGACCAGGGTAATATAATGACAGTAGCGGGTAGACCAGGGTAATATAGTGACAGTAGATGGTAGACCAGGGTAATATAGTGACAGTAGATGGTAGACCAGGGTAATAAAATGACAGTAGAGTTTAGACCAGGGTAATATAGTGACAGGAGATGGTAGACCAGGGTAATATAATGACAGTAGATGGTAGACCAGGGTAATATAATGAGAGTAGATGGTAGACCAGGGTAATATAATGACAGTAGCGGGTAGACCAGGGTAATATAGTGACAGTAGATGGTAGACCAGGGTAATATAGTGACAGTAGATGGTAGACCAGGGTAATATAGTGACAGTAGATTGTAGACCAGGGTAATAAAATGACAGTAGAGTTTAGACCAGGGTAATATAGTGACAGTAGATGGTAGACCAGGTTAATATAATGACAGTAGATTGAGACCAGGTTAATATAATGACAGTAGATTGAGACCAGGGTAATATAATGACAGTAGAGGGTAGACCAGGGTAATATAGTGACAGTATATGGTAGACCAGGGTAATATAATGACAGTAGAGTTTAGACCAGGGTAATATAGTGACAGTAGATGGTAGACCAGGGTAATATAATGACAGTAGATGGTAGACCAGGGTAATATAATGACAGTAGTGGGTAGACCAGGGTAATATAGTGACAGTAGATGGTAGACCAGGGTAATATAGTGACATTAGATGGTAGACCAGGGTAATAAAATGACAGTAGAGTTTAGACCAGGGTAATATAGTGACAGTAGATGGTAGACCAGGGTAATATAATGACAGTAGATGGTAGACCAGGGTAATAGATTGACAGTAGATGGTAGACCAGGGTAATATAATGACAGTAGAGGGTAATATAGTGATAGTAGATAATAGACCAGGTTAATATAATGACAGTAGATATTAGACCAGGGTAATATAATGAGAGTAGATGGTAGACCAGGGTAATAGATTGACAGTAGATGGTAGACCAGGGTAATATAAAGTCAGTAGAGGGTAATATAGTGACAGTAGATAGTAGACCAGGTTAATATAATGACAGTAGATATTAGACCAGGGTAATATAATGACAGTGGCAGGTAGACCAGGGTAATATAGTGACAGTAGATGGTAGACCAGGGTAATATAGTGACAGTAGATGGTAGACCAGGGTAATAAAATGAGAGTAGAGTTTAGACCAGGGTAATATAGTGACAGGAGATGGTAGACCAGGGTAATATAATGACAGTAGATGGTAGACCAGGGTAATATAATGACAGTAGATGGTAGACCAGGGTTATATAATGACAGTAGCGGGTAGACCAGGGTAATATAGTGACAGTAGATTGTAGACCAGGGTAATATAATGACAGTAGCGGGTAGACCAGGGTAATAGATTGACAGTAGATGGTAGACCAGGGTAATATAATGACAGTAGATTGAGACCAGGGTAATATAATGACAGTCGAGGGTAATATAATGACAGTAGATGGTAGACCAGGTTAATATAATGACAGTATATGGAAGACCAGGGTAATATAATGACAGTAGATGGTAGACCAGGTTAATATAATGACAGTAGATTGAGACCAGAGTAATATAATGACAGTACATGGTAGACCAGGTAATATAATGACAGTAGAGTTTAGACCAGGGTAATATAGTGACAGTAGACTGTAGACCAGGGTAATATAATGACAGTAGATGGTAGACCAGGGTAATATAATGACAGTAGATGGTAGACCAGGGTAATATAATGACAGTAGATGGTAGACCAGGGTAATAAAATGACAGTAGAGTTTAGACCAGGGTAATATAGTGACAGTAGATGGTAGACCAGGTTAATAAAACGACATTAGATTGAGACCAGGGTAATATAATGACAGTATATGGTAGACCAGGGTAATAAAATGACAGTAGAGTTTAGACCAGGGTAAGATAGTGACAGTATATGGTAGACCAGGGTAATATAATGACAGTAGAGTTTAGACCAGGGTAATATCGTGACAGTAGATGGTAGACCAGGGTAATAAAATGACAGTAGATGGTAGAACAGGGTAATATAATGACAGTAGATGGTAGACCAGGGTAATATAATGACAGTAGCGGGTAGACCAGGGTAATAGAGTGACAGTAGATGGTAGACCAGGGTAAAATAGTGACAGAAGATGGTAGACCAGGGTAATAAATGACAGTAGAGTTTAGACCAGGGTAATATAGTGACAGTAGATGGTAGACCAGGGTAATATAATGACAGTAGAGGGTAATATAGTGACAGTAGATAGTAGACCAGGTTAATATAATGACAGTAGAGTTTAGACCAGGGTAATATAGTGACAGTAGATGGTAGACCAGGTTAATATAATGACAGTAGATTGAGACCAGGGTAATATAATGACAGTATATGGTAGACCAGGGTAATAAAATGACAGTAGAGTTTAGACCAGGGTAATACAGTGACAGTAGCCGGTACAGGGTAATATAATGACAGTAGAGGGTAGACCAGGGTAATATAGTGACAGTAGATGGTAGACCAGGGTAATAAAATGACAGTAGATGGTAGAACAGGGTAATATAATGACAGTAGATGGTAGACCAGGGTAATATAATGACAGTAGCGGGTAGACCAGGGTAATAGAGTGACAGTAGATGGTAGACCAGGGTAAAATAGTGACAGAAGATGGTAGACCAGGGTAATAAATGACAGTAGAGTTTAGACCAGGGTAATATAGTGACAGTAGAGGGTAATATAGTGACAGTAGATAGTAGACCAGGTTAATATAATGACAGTAGATGGTAGACCAGGGTAATATAATGACAGTAGATGGTAGACCAGGGTAATAGATTGACAGTAGATGGTAGACCAGGGTAATATAATGACATTAGAGGGTAATATAGTGACAGTAAGATAGTAGACCCAGGTTAATATAATGACAGTAGATGGTAGACCAGGGTAATATAATGACAGGAGAAGGTAGACCAGGGTAATATAATGACAGTAGAGTTTAGACCAGGGTAATATAGTGACAGTAGATGGTAGACCAGGGTAATATAATGAGAGTAGATGTTAGACCAGGGTAATATAATGACAGTAGATGGTAGACCAGGGTAATAGATTGACAGTAGATTGAGACCAGGTAATATAATGACAGTCGAGGGTAATATAATGACAGTAGATGATAGACCAGGTTAATATAATGACAGTATATGGTAGACCAGGGTAATATAATGACAGTAGATGGTAGACCAGGTTAATATAATGACAGTAGATTGAGACCAGGGTAATCTAATGACAGTACATGGTAGACCAGGGTAATATAATGACAGTAGATTGAGACCAGGGTAATATAATGACAATAGATGGTAGACCAGGGTAATAAAATGACAGTAGAGTTTAGACCAGGGTAATATAGTGACAGTAGATGGTAGACCAGGGTAATAAAATGACAGTAGATGGTAGAACAGGGTAATATAATGACAGTAGATGGTAGACCAGGGTAATATAATGACAGTAGCGGGTAGACCAGGGTAATAGAGTGACAGTAGATGGTAGACCAGGGTAAAATAGTGACAGAAGATGGTAGACCAGGGTAATAAATGACAGTAGAGTTTAGACCAGGGTAATATAGTGACAGTAGATGGTAGACCAGGGTAATAGATTGACAGTAGATGGTAGACCAGGGTAATATAATGACAGTAGAGGGTAACATAGTGACAGTAGATAGTAGACCAGGTTAATATAATGACAGTAGATGGTAGACCAGGGTAATATAATGACAGTAGATGGTAGACCAGGGTAATAGATTGACAGTAGATGGTAGACCAGGGTAATATAATGACATTAGAGGGTAATATAGTGGCAGTAGATAGTAGACCAGGTTAATATAATGACAGTAGATGGTAGACCAGGGTAATATAATGACAGTAGAGGGTAATATAGTGACAGTAGATAGTAGACCAGGTTAATATAATGACAGTAGATGGTAGACCAGGGTAATATAATGACAGTAGATGGTAGACCAGGGTAATAGATTGACAGTAGATGGTAGACCAGGGTAATATAATGACATTAGAGGGTAATATAATGACAGTAGATGGTAGACCAGGGTAATAGATTGACAGTAGATGGTAGACCAGGGTAATATAATGACAGTAGATGGTAGACCAGGGTAATAGATTGACAGTAGATGGTAGACCAGGGTAATATAATGACAGTAGAGGGTAATATAGTGACAGTAGATAGTAGACCAGGTTAATATAATGACAGTAGAAGGTAGAACAGGGTAATATAATGACAGTAGAGTTTAGACCAGCGTAATATAGTGACAGTAGATGGTAGACCAGTATATTACCCTGGTCTACCATCTACTGTCATTATATTACCCTGGTCTACCATCTACTGTCACTATATTACCCTGGTCTAAACTCTACTGTCATTATATTACCCTGGTCTACCATCTACTGTCACTATATTACCCTGGTCTACCATCTACTGTCACTATATTACGCTGGTATACCATCTACTGTCACTATATTACCCTGGTGTACCATCTACTGTCACTATATTACCCTGGTCTACCCTCTACTGTCATTATATTGCCCTGGTCTACCAGCTACTGTCATTATATTACCCTGGTCTACTATCTACTGTCACTATATTACCCTCTACTGTCATTATATTACCCTGGTCTACCATCTACTGTCAATCTATTACCCTGGTCAACCATCTACTGTCACTATATTACCCTGGTCTAAACTCTACTGTCATTTATTACCCTGGTCTACCATCTTCTGTCACTATTTTACCCTGGTCTACCATCTACTGTCACTCTATTACCCTGGTCTACCCGCTACTGTCATTATATTACCCTGGTCTACCATCTACTGTCATTATATTACCCTGTTCTACCATCTACTGTCACTATATTACCCTGGTCTAAACTCTACTGTCATTATATTACCCTGGTCTACCATATACTGTCACTATCTTACCCTGGTCTACCCTCTACTGTCATTATATTACCCTGGTCTACCATCTACTGTCATTATATTATCCTGGTCTAAACTACTGTCATTTTATTACCCTGGTCTACCATCTACTGTCATTATATTACCCTGGTCTCAATCTACTGTCATTATATTAACCTGGTCTCCCATCTACTGTCACTATATTACCCTGGTCTAAACTCTACTGTCATTTTATTACCCTGGTCTACCCTCTACTGTCATTATATTACCCTGGTCTACCATCTACTGTCATCATATTACCCTGGTCTACCATCTACTGTCATTATATTACCCTGGTCTACCATCTACTGTCATTATATTACCCTGGTGTAAACTCTACTGTCATTATATTACCCTGGTCTACCATGTACTGTCATTATATTACCCTGGTCTCAATCTACTGTCATTATATTACCCTGGTCTCAATCTACTGTCATTATATTAACCTGGTCTACCATCTACTGTCATTATATTAACCTGGTCTACTATCTACTGTCACTATATTACCCTCTACTGTCATTATATTACCCTGGTCTACCATCTACTGTCAATCTATTACCCTGGTCTACCATCTACTGTCACTATATTACCCTGGTCTAAACTCTACTGTCATTTATTACCCTGGTCTACCATCTTCTCTCACTATTTTACCCTGGTCTACCATCTACTGTCACTCTATTACTCTGGTCTACCCGCTACTGTCATTATATTACCCTGGTCTACCATCTACTGTCATTATATTACCCTGTTCTACCATCTACTGTCATTATATTACCCTGGTCTACCATCTACTGTCACTATATTACCCTGGTCTAAACTCTACTGTCATTATATTAACCTGGTCTACCATATACTGTCACTATCTTAACCTGGTCTACCCTCTACTGTCATTATATTACCCTGGTCTACCATCTACTGTCACTATATTACCCTGGTCTAAACTCTACTGTCATTTTATTACCCTGGTCTACCATCTACTGTCATTATATTACCCTGGTCTCAATCTACTGTCATTATATTAACCTGGTCTACCATCTACTGTCACTATATTACCCTGGTCTAAACTCTACTGTCATTTTATTACCCTGGTCTACCCTCTACTGTCATTATATTACCCTGGTCTACCATCTACTGTCATTATATTACCCTGGTCTACCATCTACTGTCATTATATTTCCCTGGTCTAAACTCTACTGTCATTATATTACCCTGGTCTACCTTCTACTGTCATTATATTAACCTGGTCTACTATCTACTGTCACTATATTACCCTCTACTGTCATTATATTACCCTGGTCTACCATCTACTGTCAATCTATTACCCTGGTCTACCAGCAACTGTCATTATATTACCCTGGTCTACCATCTACTGTCATTATATTACCCTGGTCTACCATCTACTGTCACTATATTACCCTGGTCTAAACTCTACTGTCATTATATTACCCTGGTCTACCATCTACTGTCACTATATTACCCTGGTCTACCATCTACTGTCACCATATTACGCTGGTATACCATCTACTGTCATTATATTACCCTGGTCTACCATCTAGTGTCATTATATTAACCTGGTCTACCATCTACTGTCATCATATTACCCTGGTCTACCATCTACTGTCATTATATTACCCTGGTCTACCATCTACTGTCATTATATTACCCTGGTCTAAACTCTACTGTCATTATATTACCCTGGTCTACCATGTACTGTCATTATATTACCCTGGTCTCAATCTACTGTCATTATATTACCCTGGTCTCAATCTACTGTCATTATATTAACCTGGTCTACCATCTACTGTCATTATATTAACCTGGTCTACCATCTTCTCTCACTATTTTACCCTGGTCTACCATCTACTGTCACTCTATTACCCTGGTCTACCTGCTACTGTCATTATATTACCCTGGTCTACCATCTACTGTCATTATATTACCCTGTTCTACCATCTACTGTCATTATATTACCCTGGTCTACCATCTACTGTCACTATATTACCCTGGTCTAAACTCTACTGTCATTATATTACCCTGGTCTACCATATACTGTCACTATCTTACCCTGGTCTACCCTCTACTGTCATTATATTACCCTGGTCTACCATCTACTGTCACTATATTACCCTGGTCTAAACTCTACTGTCATTTTATTACCCTGGTCTACCATCTACTGTCATTATATTACCCTGGTCTCAATCTACTGTCATTATATTAACCTGGTCTACCATCTACTGTCACTATATTACCCTGGTCTAAACTCTACTGTCATTTTATTACCCTGGTCTACCCTCTACTGTCATTATATTACCCTGGTCTACCATCTACTGTCATTATATTACCCTGGTCTACCATCTACTGTCATTATATTTCCCTGGTCTACCTTCTACTGTCATTATATTAACCTGGTCTACTATCTACTGTCACTATATTACCCTCTACTGTCATTATATTACCCTGGTCTACCATCTACTGTCAATCTATTACCCTGGTGTACCAGCAACTGTCATTATATTACCCTGGTCTACCATCTACTGTCACTATATTACCCTGGTCTAAACTCTACTGTCATTATATTACCCTGGTCTACCATCTACTGTCACTATATTACCCTGGTCTACCATCTACTGTCACTATATTACGCTGGTATACCATCTACTGTCAATCTATTACCCTGGTGTACCAGCAACTGTCATTATATTACCCTGGTCTACCATCTACTGTCACTATATTACCCTGGTCTAAACTCTACTGTCATTATATTACCCTGGTCTACCATCTACTGTCACTATATTACCCTGGTCTACCATCTACTGTCACTATATTACGCTGGTATACCATCTACTGTCACTATATTACCCTGGTGTACCATCTACTGTCACTATATTACCCTGGTCTACCCTCTACTGTCATTATATTGCCCTGGTCTACCAGCTACTGTCATTATATTACCCTGGTCTACCATCTACTGTCATTATATTAACCTGGTCTACTATCTACTGTCACTATATTACCCTCTACTGTCATTATATTACCCTGGTCTACCATCTACTGTCAATCTATTACCCTGGTCTACCATCTACTGTCACTATATTACCCTGGTCTAAACTCTACTGTCATTTATTACCCTGGTCTACCATCTTCTGTCACTATTTTACCCTGGTCTACCCGCTACTGTCACTCTATTACCCTGGTCTACCCGCTACTGTCACTCTATTACCCTGGTCTACCATCTACTGTCATTATATTACCCTGTTCTACCATCTACTGTCATTATATTACCCTGGTCTACCATCTACTGTCACTATATTACCCTGGTCTAAACTCTACTGTCATTATATTACCCTGGTCTACCATATACTGTCACTATCTTACCCTGGTCTACCCTCTACTGTCATTATATTACCCTGGTCTACCATCTACTGTCACTATATTATCCTGGTCTAAACTACTGTCATTTTATTACCCTGGTCTACCATCTACTGTCATTATATTACCCTGGTCTCAATCTACTGTCATTATATTAACCTGGTCTCCCATCTACTGTCACTATATTACCCTGGTCTAAACTCTACTGTCATTTTATTACCCTGGTCTACCCTCTACTGTCATTATATTACCCTGGTCTACCATCTACTGTCATCATATTACCCTGGTCTACCATCTACTGTCATTATATTACCCTGGTCTACCATCTACTGTCATTATATTACCCTGGTGTAAACTCTACTGTCATTATATTACCCTGGTCTACCATGTACTGTCATTATATTACCCTGGTCTCAATCTACTGTCATTATATTAACCTGGTCTACCATCTACTGTCATTATATTAACCTGGTCTACTATCTACTGTCACTATATTACCCTCTACTGTCATTATATTACCCTGGTCTACCATCTACTGTCAATCTATTACCCTGGTCTACCATCTACTGTCACTATATTACCCTGGTCTAAACTCTACTGTCATTTATTACCCTGGTCTACCATCTTCTCTCACTATTTTACCCTGGTCTACCATCTACTGTCACTCTATTACCCTGGTCTACCCGCTACTGTCATTATATTACCCTGGTCTACCATCTACTGTCATTATATTACCCTGTTCTACCATCTACTGTCATTATATTACCCTGGTCTACCATCTACTGTCACTATATTACCCTGGTCTAAACTCTACTGTCATTATATTAACCTGGTCTACCATATACTGTCACTATCTTAACCTGGTCTACCCTCTACTGTCATTATATTACCCTGGTCTACCATCTACTGTCACTATATTACCCTGGTCTAAACTCTACTGTCATTTTATTACCCTGGTCTACCATCTACTGTCATTATATTACCCTGGTCTCAATCTACTGTCATTATATTAACCTGGTCTACCATCTACTGTCACTATATTACCCTGGTCTAAACTCTACTGTCATTTTATTACCCTGGTCTACCCTCTACTGTCATTATATTACCCTGGTCTACCATCTACTGTCATTATATTACCCTGGTCTACCATCTACTGTCATTATATTTCCCTGGTCTAAACTCTACTGTCATTATATTACCCTGGTCTACCTTCTACTGTCATTATATTAACCTGGTCTACTATCTACTGTCACTATATTACCCTCTACTGTGATTATATTACCCTGGTCTACCATCTACTGTCAATCTATTACCCTGGTCTACCAGCAACTGTCATTATATTACCCTGGTCTACCATCTACTGTCATTATATTACCCTGGTCTACCATCTACTGTCACTATATTACCCTGGTCTAAACTCTACTGTCATTATATTACCCTGGTCTACCATCTACTGTCACTATATTACCCTGGTCTACCATCTACTGTCACTATATTACGCTGGTATACCATCTACTGTCATTATATTACCCTGGTCTACCATCTACTGTCTCTATATTACCCTGGTCTACCATCTACTGTCACTATATTACCCTGGTCTACCCTATACTGTCACTATATTGCCCTGGTCTACCAGATACTGTCATTATATTACCCTGGTCTACCATCTACTGTCATTATATTAACCTGGTCTACTATCTACTGTCACTATATTACCCTCTACTGTCATTATATTACCCTGGTCTACCATCTACTGTCAATCTATTACCCTGGTCTACCATCTACTGTCACTATATTACCCTGGTCTAAACTCTACTGTCATTTATTACCCTGGTCTACCATCTTCTGTCACTATTTTACCCTGGTCTACCATCTACTGTCACTCTATTACCCTGGTCTACCCGCTACTGTCATTATATTACCCTGGTCTCAATCTACTGTCATTATATTAACCTGGTCTACCATCTACTGTCACTATATTACCCTGGTCTAAACTCTACTGTCATTTTATTACCCTGGTCTACCCTCTACTGTCATTATATTACCCTGGTCTACCATCTACTGTCATTATATTACCCTGGTCTCAATCTACTGTCATTATATTAACCTGGTCTACCATCTACTGTCATTATATTACCCTGGTCTACCATATACTGTCATTATATTAACCTGGTCTATCATCTACTGTCATTATATTACCCTCGACTGTCATTATATTACCTGGTCTCTTCTACTGTCATTATATTACCCTGGTCTACCATCTACTGTCAATCTATTACCCTGGTCTACCAGCTACTGTCATTATATTACCCTGGTCTACCTTCTACTGTCATTATATTAACCTGGTCTAACATCTACTGTCACTATATTACCCTCTACTGTCATTATATTACCCTGGTCTACCATCTACTGTCAATCTATTACCCTGGTCTACCATCTACTGTCACTATATTACCCTGGTCTAAACTCTACTGTCATTTATTACCCTGGTCTACCATCTTCTCTCACTATTTTACCCTGGTCTACCATCTACTGTCACTCTATTACCCTGGTCTACCCGCTACTGTCATTATATTACCCTGGTCTACCATCTACTGTCATTATATTACCCTGTTCTACCATCTACTGTCACTATATTACCCTGGTATAAACTCTACTGTCATTATATTACCCTGGTCTACCATATACTGTCACTATCTTACCCTGGTCTACCCTCTACTGTCATTATTTTACCCTGGTCTACCATCTACTGTCACTATATTACCCTGGTCTAAACTCTACTGTCATTTATTACCCTGTTCTACCATCTTCTCTCACTATTTTACCCTGGTCTACCATCTACTGTCACTCTATTACCCTGGTCTACCCGCTACTGTCATTATATTACCCTGTTCTACCATCTAATGTCATTATATTACCCTGGTCTACCATCTACTGTCACTATATTACCCTGGTCTAAACTCTACTGTCATTATATTAACCTGGTCTACCATATACTGTCACTTTCTTACCCTGGTCTACCCTCTACTGTCATTATATTACCCTGGTCTACCATCTACTGTCACTATATTACCCTGGTCTAAACTCTACTGTCATTTTATTACCCTGGTCTACCATCTACTGTCATTATATTACCCTGGTCTCAATCTACTGTCATTATATTAACCTGGTCTACCATCTACTGTCACTATATTACCCTGGTCTAAACTCTACTGTCATTTTATTACCCTGGTCTACCCTCTACTGTCATTATATTACCCTGGTCTACCATCTACTGTCATTATATTACCCTGGTCTACCATCTACTGTCATTATATTTCCCTGGTCTAAACTCTACTGTCATTATATTACCCTGGTCTACCTTCTACTGTCATTATATTAACCTGGTCTACTATCTACTGTCACTATATTACCCTCTACTGTCATTATATTACCCTGGTCTACCATCTACTGTCAATCTATTACCCTGGTCTACCAGCAACTGTCATTATATTACCCTGGTCTACCATCTACTGTCATTATATTACCCTGGTCTACCATCTACTGTCACTATATTACCCTGGTCTAAACTCTACTGTCATTATATTACCCTGGTCTACCATCTACTGTCACTATATTACCCTGGTCTACCATCTACTGTCACTATATTACGCTGGTATACCATCTACTGTCATTATATTACCCTGGTCTACCATCTACTGTCACTATATTACCCTGGTCTACCATCTACTGTCACTATATTACCCTGGTCTACCCTCTACTGTCACTATATTGCCCTGGTCTACCAGATACTGTCATTATATTACCCTGGTCTACCATCTACTGTCATTATATTAACCTGGTCTACTATCTACTGTCACTATATTATCCTCTACTGTCATTATATTACCCTGGTCTACCATCTACTGTCAATCTATTACCCTGGTCTACCATCTACTGTCACTATATTACCCTGGTCTAAACTCTACTGTCATTTATTACCCTGGTCTACCATCTTCTGTCACTATTTTACCCTGGTCTACCATCTACTGTCACTCTATTACCCTGGTCTACCCGCTACTGTCATTATATTACCCTGGTCTCAATCTACTGTCATTATATTAACCTGGTCTACCATCTACTGTCACTATATTACCCTGGTCTAAACTCTACTGTCATTTTATTACCCTGGTCTACCCTCTACTGTCATTATATTACCCTGGTCTACCATCTACTGTCATTATATTACCCTGGTCTCAATCTACTGTCATTATATTAACCTGGTCTACCATCTACTGTCATTATATTACCCTGGTCTACCATATACTGTCATTATATTAACCTGGTCTATCATCTACTGTCATTATATTACCCTCGACTGTCATTATATTACCTGGTCTCTTCTACTGTCATTATATTACCCTGGTCTACCATCTACTGTCAATCTATTACCCTGGTCTACCAGCTACTGTCATTATATTACCCTGGTCTACCTTCTACTGTCATTATATTAACCTGGTCTAACATCTACTGTCACTATATTACCCTCTACTGTCATTATATTACCCTGGTCTACCATCTACTGTCAATCTATTACCCTGCTTCCTGTGCTTGGCCCTCCTATGTTGAACATAATAAACGGCTCTCTATCCACTGGATGTGTACCAAACTCACTAAAAGTGGCAGTAATAAAGCCTCTCTTGAAAAAGCCAAACCTTGACCCAGAAAATATAAAAAACTATCGGCCTATATCGAATCTTCCATTCCTCTCAAACATTTTAGAGAAGGCTGTTGCGCAGCAACTCACTGCCTTCCTGAAGACAAACAATGTATACGAAATGCTTCAGTCTGGTTTTAGACCCCATCATAGCACTGAGACGGCACTTGTGAAGGTGGTAAATGACATTTTAATGGCATCGGACCGAGGCTCTGCATCTGTCCTCGTGCTCCTAGACCTTAGTGCTGCTTTTGATACCATCGATCACCACATTCTTTTGGAGAGATTGGAAACCCAAATTGGTCTACACGGACATGTTCTGGCCTGGTTTAGATCTTATCTGTCGGAAAGATATCAGTTTGTCTCTGTGAATGGTTTGTCCTCTGACAAATCAACTGTAAATTTCGGTGTTCCTCAAGGTTCCGTTTTAGGACCACTATTGTTTTCACTATATATTTTACCTCTTGGGGATGTTATTCGAAAACATAATGTAAACTTTCACTGCTATGCGGATGACACACAGCTGTACATTTCAATGAAACATGGTGAAGCCCCAAAATTGCCCTCGCTAGAAGCATGTGTTTCAGACATAAGGAAGTGGATGGCTGCAAACTTTCTACTATTAAACTCGGACAAAACAGAGATGCTTGTTCTAGGTCCCAAGAAACAAAGAGATCTTCTGTTGAATCTGACAATTAATCTTAATGGTTGTACAGTCGTCTCAAATAAAACTGTGAAGGACCTCGGCGTTACTCTGGACCCTGATCTCTCTTTTGAAGAACATATCAAGTCCATTTCGAGGACAGCTTTTTTCCATCTACGTAACATTGCAAAAATCAGAAACTTTCTGTCCAAAAATGATGCAGAAAAATTAATCCATGCTTTTGTCACTTCTAGGTTAGACTACTGCAATGCTCTATTTTCCGGCTACCCGGATAAAGCACTAAATAAACTTCAGTTAGTGCTAAATACGGCTGCTAGAATCCTGACTAGAACCAAAAAATTTGATCATATTACTCCAGTGCTAGCCTCTCTACACTGGCTTCCTGTCAAAGCAAGGGCTGATTTCAAGGTTTTACTGCTAACCTACAAAGCATTACATGGGCTTGCTCCTACATATCTCTCTGATTTGGTCCTGCCGTACATACCTATACGTACGCTACGGTCACAAGACGCAGGCCTCCTAATTGTCCCTAGAATTTCAAAGCAAACAGCTGGAGGCAGGGCTTTCTCCTATAGAGCTCCATTTTTATGGAACGGTCTGCCTACCCATGTCAGAGACGCAAACTCGGTCTCAACCTTTAAGTCTTTACTGAAGACTCATCTCTTCAGTGGGTCATATGATTGAGTGTAGTCTGGCCCAGGAGTGGGAAGGTGAACGGAAAGGCTCTGGAGCAACGAACCGCCCTTGCTGTCTCTGCCTGGCCGGTTCCCCTCTTTCCACTGGGATTCTCTGCCTCTAACCCTATTACAGGGGCTGAGTCACTGGCTTGCTGGGGCTCTCTCATGCTGTCCCTGGAGGGGGTGCGTCACCTGAGTGGGTTGATTCACTGTTGTGGTCATCCTGTCTGGGTTGGCGCCCCCCCCCCCTTGGGTTGTGCCGTGGCGGAGATCTTTGTGGGCTATACTCAGCCTTGTCTCAGGATGGTAAGTTGGTGGTTGAAGATATCCCTCTAGTGGTGTGGGGGCTGTGCTTTGGCAAAGTGGGTGGGGTTATATCCTTCCTGTTTGGCCCTGTCCGGGGGTGTCCTCGGATGGGGCCACAGTGTCTCCTGACCCCTCCTGTCTCAGCCTCCAGTATTTATGCTGCAGTAGTTTATGTGTCGGGGGGCTGGGGTCAGTTTGTTATATCTGGAGTACTTCTCCTGTCCTATTCGGTGTCCTGTGTGAATCTAAGTGTGCGTTCTCTAATTCTCTCCTTCTCTCTTTCTTTCTCTCTCTCGGAGGACCTGAGCCCTAGGACCATGCCCCAGGACTACCTGACATGATGACTCCTTGCTGTCCCCAGTCCACCTGGCCATGCTGCTGTTCCAGTTTCAACTGACCTGAGCCCTAGGACCATGCCCCAGGACTACCTGACATGATGACTCCTTGCTGTCCCCAGTCTACCTGGCCATGCTGCTGCTCCAGTTTCAACTTCCACCTGACTGTGCTGCTGCTCTAGTTTCAACTGTTCTGCCTTATTATTATTCGACCATGCTGGTCATTTATGAACATTGAACATCTTGACCATGTTCTGTTATAATCTCCACCCGGCACAGCCAGAAGAGGACTGGCCACCCCACATAGCCTGGTTCCTCTCTAGGTTTCTTCCTAGGTATTGGCCTTTCTAGGGAGTTTTTCCTAGCCACCGTGCTTCTCCACCTGCATTGCTTGCTGTTTGGGGTTTTAGGCTGGGTTTCTGTACAGCACTTTGAGATATCAGCTGATGTACGAAGGGCTATATAAATAAATTTGATTTGATTTGATTTGATTTGTCTACCATCTACTGTCACTATATTACCCTGGTCTAAACTCTACTGTCATTTATTACCCTGGTCTACCATCTTCTCTCACTATTTTACCCTGGTCTACCATCTACTGTCACTCTATTACTCTGGTCTACCCGCTACTGTCATTATATTACCCTGGTCTACCATCTACTGTCATTATATTACCCTGTTCTACCATCTACTGTCATTATATTACCCTGGTCTACCATCTACTGTCACTATATTACCCTGGTCTAAACTCTACTGTCATTATATTACCCTGGTCTACCATATACTGTCACTATCTTACCCTGGTCTACCCTCTACTGTCATTATTTTACCCTGGTCTACCATCTACTGTCACTATATTACCCTGGTCTAAACTCTACTGTCATTTTATTACCCTGGTCTACCATCTACTGTCATTATATTACCCTGGTCTACCAGCTACTGTCATTATATTACCCTGGTCTACCTTCTACTGTCATTATATTAACCTGGTCTAACATCTACTGTCACTATATTACCCTCTACTGTCATTATATTACCCTGGTCTACCATATACTGTCACTATCTTACCCTGGTCTACCCTCTACTGTCATTATATTACCCTGGTCTACCATCTAATGTCATTATATTACCCTGGTCTAAACTACTGTCATTATATTAACCTGGTCTCCCATCTACTGTCACTATATTACCCTGGTCTACCTTCTACTGTCATTATATTAACCTGGTCTACTATCTACTGTCACTATATTACCCTCTACTGTCATTATATTACCCTGGTCTACCATCTACTGTCAATCTATTACCCTGGTCTACCAGCAACTGTCATTATATTACCCTGGTCTACCATCTACTGTCATTATATTACCCTGGTCTACCCTCTACTGTCACTATATTGCCCTGGTCTACCAGATACTGTCATTATATTACCCTGGTCTACCATCTACTGTCATTATATTAACCTGGTCTACTATCTACTGTCACTATATTACCCTCTACTGTCATTATATTACCCTGGTCTACCATCTACTGTCAATCTATTACCCTGGTCTACCATCTACTGTCACTATATTACCCTGGTCTAAACTCTACTGTCATTTATTACCCTGGTCTACCATCTTCTGTCACTATTTTACCCTGGTCTACCATCTACTGTCACTCTATTACCCTGGTCTACCCGCTACTGTCATTATATTACCCTGGTCTCAATCTACTGTCATTATATTAACCTGGTCTACCATCTACTGTCACTATATTACCCTGGTCTAAACTCTACTGTCATTTTATTACCCTGGTCTACCCTCTACTGTCATTATATTACCCTGGTCTACCATCTACTGTCATTATATTACCCTGGTCTCAATCTACTGTCATTATATTAACCTGGTCTACCATCTACTGTCATTATATTACCCTGGTCTACCATATACTGTCATTATATTAACCTGGTCTATCATCTACTGTCATTATATTACCCTCGACTGTCATTATATTACCTGGTCTCTTCTACTGTCATTATATTACCCTGGTCTACCATCTACTGTCAATCTATTACCCTGGTCTACCAGCTACTGTCATTATATTACCCTGGTCTACCTTCTACTGTCATTATATTAACCTGGTCTAACATCTACTGTCACTATATTACCCTCTACTGTCATTATATTACCCTGGTCTACCATCTACTGTCAATCTATTACCCTGGTCTACCATCTACTGTCACTATATTACCCTGGTCTAAACTCTACTGTCATTTATTACCCTGGTCTACCATCTTCTCTCACTATTTTACCCTGGTCTACCATCTACTGTCACTCTATTACCCTGGTCTACCCGCTACTGTCATTATATTACCCTGGTCTACCATCTACTGTCATTATATTACCCTGTTCTACCATCTACTGTCATTATATTACCCTGGTCTACCATCTACTGTCACTATATTACCCTGGTCTAAACTCTACTGTCATTATATTACCCTGGTCTACCATATACTGTCACTATCTTACCCTGGTCTACCCTCTACTGTCATTATATTACCCTGGTCTACCATCTAATGTCATTATATTACCCTGGTCTAAACTACTGTCATTATATTAACCTGGTCTCCCATCTACTGTCACTATATTACCCTGGTCTAAACTCTACTGTCATTTTATTACCCTGGTCTACCCTCTACTGTCATTATATTACCCTGGTCTACCATCTACTGTCATCATATTACCCTGGTCTACCATCTACTGTCATTATATTACCCTGGTCTACCATCTACTGTCATTATATTACCCTGGTCTAAACTCTACTGTCATTATATTACCCTGGTCTACCATGTACTGTCATTATATTACCCTGGTCTCAATCTACTGTCATTATATTACCCTGGTCTCAATCTACTGTCATTATATTAACCTGGTCTACCATCTACTGTCATTATATTAACCTGGTCTACCATCTTCTCTCACTATTTTACCCTGGTCTACCATCTACTGTCACTCTATTACCCTGGTCTACCTGCTACTGTCATTATATTACCCTGGTCTACCATCTACTGTCATTATATTACCCTGTTCTACCATCTACTGTCATTATATTACCCTGGTCTACCATCTACTGTCACTATATTACCCTGGTCTAAACTCTACTGTCATTATATTACCCTGGTCTACCATATACTGTCACTATCTTACCCTGGTCTACCCTCTACTGTAATTTTATTACCCTGGTCTACCATCTACTGTCATTATATTACCCAGGTCTAAACTCTACTGTCATTTTATTACCCTGGTCTACCCTCTACTGTCATTATATTACCCTGGTCTACCATCTACTGTCATTATATTACCCTGGTCTACCATCTACTCTCATTATATTTCCCTGGTCTAAACTCTACTGTCATTATATTACCCTGGTCTACCTTCTACTGTCATTATATTAACCTGGTCTACTATCTACTGTCACTATATTACCCTCTACTGTCATTATATTACCCTGGTCTACCATCTACTGTCAATCTATTACCCTGGTCTACCAGCAACTGTCATTATATTACCCTGGTCTACCATCTACTGTCATTATATTACCCTGGTCTACCATCTACTGTCACTATATTACCCTGGTCTAAACTCTACTGTCATTATATTACCCTGGTCTACCATCTACTGTCACTATATTACCCTGGTCTACCATCTACTGTCACTATATTACGCTGGTATACCATCTACTGTCATTATATTACCCTGGTCTACCATATACTGTCACTATCTTACCCTGGTCTACCCTCTACTGTCATTATATTACCCTGGTCTACCATCTACTGTCACTATATTATCCTGGTCTAAACTACTGTCATTTTATTACCCTGGTCTACCATCTACTGTCATTATATTACCCTGGTCTCAATCTACTGTCATTATATTAACCTGGTCTCCCATCTACTGTCACTATATTACCCTGGTCTAAACTCTACTGTCATTGTATTACCCTGGTCTACCCTCTACTGTCATTAAATTACCCTGGTCTACCATCTACTGTCATCATATTACCCTGGTCTACCATCTACTGTCATTATATTACCCTGGTCTACCATCTACTGTCATTATATTACCCTGGTCTAAACTCTACTGTCATTATATTACCCTGGTCTACCATGTACTGTCATTATATTACCCTGGTCTCAATCTACTGTCATTATATTACCCTGGTCTCAATCTACTGTCATTATATTAACCTGGTCTACCATCTACTGTCATTATATTAACCTGGTCTACTATCTACTGTCACTATATTACCCTATACTGTCATTATATTACCCTGGTCTACCATCTACTGTCAATCTATTACCCTGGTCTACCAGCTACTGTCATTATATTACCCTGGTCTACCTTCTACTGTCATTATATTAACCTGGTCTAACATCTACTGTCACTATATTACCCTCTACTGTCATTATATTACCCTGGTCTACCATCTACTGTCAATCTATTACCCTGGTCTACCATCTACTGTCACTATATTACCCTGGTCTAAACTCTACTGTCATTTATTACCCTGGTCTACCATCTTCTCTCACTATTTTACCCTGGTCTACCATCTACTGTCACTCTATTACTCTGGTCTACCCGCTACTGTCATTATATTACCCTGGTCTACCATCTACTGTCATTATATTACCCTGTTCTACCATCTACTGTCATTATATTACCCTGGTCTACCATCTACTGTCACTATATTACCCTGGTCTAAACTCTACTGTCATTATATTACCCTGGTCTACCATATACTGTCACTATCTTACCCTGGTCTACCCTCTACTGTCATTATTTTACCCTGGTCTACCATCTACTGTCACTATATTACCCTGGTCTAAACTCTACTGTCATTTTATTACCCTGGTCTACCATCTACTGTCATTATATTACCCTGGTCTACCAGCTACTGTCATTATATTACCCTGGTCTACCTTCTACTGTCATTATATTAACCTGGTCTAACATCTACTGTCACTATATTACCCTCTACTGTCATTATATTACCCTGGTCTACCATCTACTGTCATTATATTACCCTGTTCTACCATCTACTGTCATTATATTACCCTGGTCTACCATATACTGTCACTATCTTACCCTGGTCTACCCTCTACTGTCATTATATTACCCTGGTCTACCATCTAATGTCATTATATTACCCTGGTCTAAACTACTGTCATTATATTAACCTGGTCTCCCATCTACTGTCACTATATTACCCTGGTCTAAACTCTACTGTCATTTTATTACCCTGGTCTACCCTCTACTGTCATTATATTACCCTGGTCTACCATCTACTGTCATCATATTACCCTGGTCTACCATCTACTGTCATTATATTACCCTGGTCTACCATCTACTGTCATTATATTACCCTGGTCTAAACTCTACTGTCATTATATTACCCTGGTCTACCATGTACTGTCATTATATTACCCTGGTCTCAATCTACTGTCATTATATTACCC
This sequence comes from Oncorhynchus kisutch, assembly GCF_002021735.2. NCBI lineage: Eukaryota > Metazoa > Chordata > Actinopteri > Salmoniformes > Salmonidae > Oncorhynchus > Oncorhynchus kisutch. The sequence continues at coordinate 26,633 of NW_022264418.1, forward strand.
TGGTCTCAATCTACTGTCATTATATTAACCTGGTCTACCATCTACTGTCATTATATTAACCTGGTCTACCATCTTCTCTCACTATTTTACCCTGGTCTACCATCTACTGTCACTCTATTACCCTGGTCTACCTGCTACTGTCATTATATTACCCTGGTCTACCATCTACTGTCATTATATTACCCTGTTCTACCATCTACTGTCATTATATTACCCTGGTCTACCATCTACTGTCACTATATTACCCTGGTCTAAACTCTACTGTCATTATATTACCCTGGTCTACCATATACTGTCACTATCTTACCCTGGTCTACCCTCTACTGTCATTTTATTACCCTGGTCTACCATCTACTGTCATTATATTACCCAGGTCTAAACTCTACTGTCATTTTATTACCCTGGTCTACCCTCTACTGTCTATATTACCCTGGTCTACCATCTACTGTCATTATATTACCCTGGTCTACCATCTACTCTCATTATATTTCCCTGGTCTAAACTCTACTGTCATTATATTACCCTGGTCTACCTTCTACTGTCATTATATTAACCTGGTCTACTATCTACTGTCACTATATTACCCTCTACTGTCATTATATTACCCTGGTCTACCATCTACTGTCAATCTATTACCCTGGTCTACCAGCAACTGTCATTATATTACCCTGGTCTACCATCTACTGTCATTATATTACCCTGGTCTACCATCTACTGTCACTATATTACCCTGGTCTAAACTCTACTGTCATTATATTACCCTGGTCTACCATCTACTGTCACTATATTACCCTGGTCTACCATCTACTGTCACTATATTACGCTGGTATACCATCTACTGTCATTATATACCCTGGTCTACCATATACTGTCACTATCTTACCCTGGTCTACCCTCTACTGTCATTATATTACCCTGGTCTACCATCTACTGTCACTATATTATCCTGGTCTAAACTACTGTCATTTTATTACCCTGGTCTACCATCTACTGTCATTATATTACCCTGGTCTCAATCTACTGTCATTATATTAACCTGGTCTCCCATCTACTGTCACTATATTACCCTGGTCTAAACTCTACTGTCATTGTATTACCCTGGTCTACCCTCTACTGTCATTAAATTACCCTGGTCTACCATCTACTGTCATCATATTACCCTGGTCCTACCACTCTACTGTCATTATATTACCCTGGTCTACCATCTACTGTATTATATTACCCTGGTCTAAACTCTACTGTCATTATATTACCCTGGTCTACCATGTACTGTCATTATATTACCCTGGTCTCAATCTACTGTCATTATATTACCCTGGTCTCAATCTACTGTCATTATCTTAACCTGGTCTACCATCTACTGTCATTATATTAACCTGGTCTACTATCTACTGTCACTATATTACCCCTATACTGTCATTATATTACCCTGGTCTACCATCTACTGTCAATCTATTACCCTGGTCTACCAGCTACTGTCATTATATTACCCTGGTCTACCTTCTACTGTCATTATATTAACCTGGTCTAACATCTACTGTCACTATATTACCCTCTACTGTCATTATATTACCCTGGTCTACCATCTACTGTCAATCTATTACCCTGGTCTACCAGCAACTGTCATTATATTACCCTGGTCTACCATCTACTGTCATTATATTACCCTGGTCTACCCTCTACTGTCACTATATTGCCCTGTCTACCAGATACTGTCATTATATTACCCTGGTCTACCATCTACTGTCATTATATTAACCTGGTCTACTATCTACTGTCACTATATTACCCTCTAATGTCATTATATTACCCTGGTCTACCATCTACTGTCAATCTATTACCCTGGTCTACCATCTACTGTCACTATATTACCCTGGTCTAAACTCTACTGTCATTTATTACCCTGGTCTACCATCTTCTGTCACTATTTTACCCTGGTCTACCATCTACTGTCACTCTATTACCCTGGTCTACCGCTACTGTCATTATATTACCCTGGTCTCAATCTACTGTCATTATATTAACCTGGTCTACCATCTACTGTCACTATATTACCCTGGTCTAAACTCTACAGTCATTTTATTACCTGGTCTACCCTCTACTGTCATTATATTACCCTGGTCTACCATCTACTGTCATTATATTACCCTGGTCTCAATTCTACTGTCATTATATTAACCTGGTCTACCATCTACTGTCATTATATATACCCTGGTCTACCATATACTGTCATTATATTAACCTGGTCTATCATCTACTGTCATTATATTACCCTCGACTGTCATTATATTACCTGGTCTCTTCTACTGTCATATATTACCTGTCTACCATCTACTGTCAATCTATTACCCTGGTCTTCCAGCTACTGTCATTATATTACCCTCGACTGTCATTATATTAACTGGTCTCTTCTACTGTCATTATATTACCCTGGTCTACCATCTACTGTCATTATATTACCTGGTCTCAATCTACTGTCATTATATTAACCTGGTCTACCATCTACTGTCACTATATTACCCTGGTTCTAAACTCTACTGTCATTTTATTACCCTGGTCTACCCTCTACTGTCTTATATTACCCTGGTCTACCATCTACTGTCATTATATTACCCTGGTCTACCATCTACTGTCATTATATTTTCCCTGGTCTAAACTCTACTGTCATTATATTACCCTGGTCTACCTTCTACTGTCATTATATTAACCTGGTCTAACTATCTACTGTCACTATATTACCCTCTACTGTCATTATATTACCCTGGTCTACCATCTACTGTCAATCTATTTCCCTGGTCTACCAGCAACTGTCATTATATTACCCTGGTCTACCATCTACTGTCATTATATTACCCTGGTCTACCTCTACTGTCATTATATTGCCCTGGTCTACCAGATACTGTCATT
>NW_022264419.1:0-29575 GCF_002021735.2 Oncorhynchus kisutch
GTTTTCAGCAAGTTGAAACATTGAAATGCAGAAATAAGCACTTTTCCATAAACAGCTCTAAATCATGTTTGAAGCACTCTGGATAAAAAAATGTTTTTGTTATGTTTATTCGAGATGTTATGAAACACTGTAGACTGTTTTCAGCAAGTTACAACATTGAAATGCAGAAATAAGCACTTTTCCATAAACAAGCTCTAAATCATGTTTGATGCACTCTGGATGTCCAATTTTTGCTGTGCTGTGTCTAGGTTGAGATGAAATGAACGCCGTGGACAGTTTTCAGCAAGTTGCAACATTGAAATGCAGAAATAAGCACTTTTCCATAAACAAGCTCTAAATCATGTTTGAAGCACTCTGGATAAAAAATGTTTTTTTATGTTTATTCGAGATGTTATGAAAACACTGTAGACTGTTTTCAGCAAGTTACAACATTGAAATGCAGAAATAAGCACTTTTCCATAAACAAGCTCTAAATCATGTTTGATGCACTCTGGATATCCAATTTTTGCTGTGCTGTGTCTAGTTGAGATGAAATGAACGCCGTGGACAGTTTTCAGCAAGTTGCAACATTGAAATGCAGAAATAAGCACTTTTCCATAAACAAGCTCTAAATCATGTTTGAAGCACTCTGGATAAAAAAATGTTTTTGTTATGTTTATTCGAGATGTTATGAAAACACTGTAGACTGTTTTCAGCAAGTTACAACATTGAAATGCAGAAATAAGCACTTTTCCATAAACAAGCTCTAAATCATGTTTGATGCACTCTGGATATCCAATTTTTGCTGTGCTGTGTCTAGGTTGAGATGAAATGAACGCCGTGGACAGTTTTCAGCAAGTTGCAACATTGAAATGCAGAAATAAGCACTTTTCCATAAACAAGCTCTAAATCATGTTTGAAGCACTCTGGATAAAAAATGTTTTTGTTATGTTTATTCGAGATGTTATGAAAACACTGTAGACTGTTTTCAGCAAGTTACAACATTGAAATGCAGAAATAAGCACTTTTCCATAAACAAGCTCTAAATCATGTTTGATGCACTCTGGATTCCAATTTTGTTGCTGTGCTTTCTATGTTGAGATGAAATGACACCGTGACAGTTTTCAGCAAGTTAAACAACATTGTAAATGCAGAAATAAGCACTTTTCCATAAACAAGCTCTAAATCATGTTTGATGCACTCTGGATATCCAATTTTTGCTGTGCTGTGTCTAGGTTGAGATGAAATGAACCGTGGACAGTTTTCACAAGCAGTTGCAACATTGAATGCAGAAATAAGCACTTTTCCATAAACAAGCTCTAAAATCATGTTTGATGCACTCTGGATAAAAAAATGTTTTGTTGTGTTTATTTCGAGATTTAATGAAAACACTGTAGACTGTTTTCAGCAGTTGCAACATTGAAATGCAGAAATAAGCACTTTTCCATAAACAAGCTCTAAATCATGTTTGATGCACTCTGGATGCCAAAATTTTTGCTGTGCTGTTTTTGAGATGAAATGAACACTGTGGACATTTTTCAGCAAGTTGCAACATTGAAATGCAGAAATAAGCACTTTTCCATAAACAAGCTCTAAATCATGTTTGATTGCACTCTGGATGTCCAATTTTTGCTGTGGTCTGTCTATTGAGATTAAATGAACACTGTGGACAGTTTTCAGCAAGTTGCAACATTGAAATGCAGAATAAGCCTTTTCCATAAACAAGCTCTAAATCATGTTTGATGCACTCTGGATATCCAATTTTTTGCTGTGCTGTTCTAGGTTGAGATGAAATGAAACGCCGTGGACAGTTTTCAGCAAGTTGCAACATTGAAATGCAGAAATAAGCACTTTTCCATAAACAAGCTCTAAATCATGTTTGAAGCACTCTGGATAAAAAAATGTTTTTGTTATGTTTATTCGAGATGTTATGAAAACACTGTAGACTGTTTTCAGCAAGTTACAACATTAAATGCAGAAATAGCACTTTTCCATAAACAAGCTCTAAATCATTTTGATGCACTCTGGATGTCCAATTTTTGCTGTGCTGTGTCTAGGTTGAGATGAAATGAACACCGTGGACAGTTTTCAGCAAGTTGCAACATTGAAATGCAGAAATAAGCACTTTTCCATAAACAAGCTCTAAATCATGTTTGAAGCACTCTGGATAAAAAATGTTTTTGTTATTTTATTTCGAGATGTTATTAAACACTGTAGACTGTTTTCAGCAAGTTACAACATTGAAATGCAGAAATAAGCACTTTTCCATAAACAAGCTCTAAATCATGTTTGATGCACTCTGGATGTCCAATTTTTGCTGTGCTGTGTCTAGTTGAAGATGAAATGAACACCGTGGACAGTTTTCAGCAATGTTGAAAATTGAATATGCAGAAAATAAGCACTTTTCCATAAACAACGCTCTAAATCATTTTGAAGCACTCTGGATGATCCAAATGTTTTTGTTATGTTTATTCGAGATGAATGAAAACACTGTGGACAGTTTTTCAGCAAGTTGCAACATTGAAATGCAGAAATAAGCACTTTTCCATAAACAAGCTCTAAATCATGTTTGAAGCACTCTGGATAAAAAAATGTTTTTGTTATGTTTATTCGAGATGTTATGAAAACACTGTAGACTGTTTTCAGGCAAGTTACACACATTGAAATGCAGAAATAAGCACTTTTCCATAAACAAGCTCTAAATCATGTTTGAAGCACTCTGGATAGTCCAATTTTTGCTGTTGCTGTGTCTAGTTGAGATGATAATGAACACCGTGCCAGTTTTCAGCAAGTTGCAACATTGAAATGCAGAAATAAGCACTTTTGCCCATAAACAGAGCTTCTAAATCATGTTTGAAGCACTCTGGATAAAAAAATGTTTTTGTTATGTTTATAGGTTCGGAGATGTTATGAAACACTGTAGGACTGTTTCAGCAAGTTACAACATTGAAATGCAGAAATAAGCACTTTTCCATAAACAAGCTCTAAATCATGTTTGATGCACTCTGGATGTCCAATTTTTGCTGTGCTGTGTCTAGTTGAGATGAAATGAACGCCGTGGACAGTTTTCAGCAAGTTGCAACATTGAAATGCAGAAATAAGCACTTTCCATAAACAAGCTCTAAATCATGTTTGAAGCACTCTGGATAAAAAAATGTTTTGTTATGTTTATTCGAGATGTTATGAAACACTGTAGACTGTTTTCAGCAAGTTACAACATTGAAATGCAGAAATAAGCACTTTTCCATAAACAAGCTCTAAATCATGTTTGATGCACTCTGGATATCCAATTTTTGCTGTGCTGTGTCTAGCTTGAGATGAAAATGAACGCCGTGGACAGTTTTCAGGCAAGTTGCAACATTGAAATGCAGAAATAAGCACTTTTCCATAAACAAGCTCTAAATCATGTTGAAGCACTCTGGATAAAAAAATGTTTTTGTTATGTTTATTCGAGATGTTATGAAAACACTGTAGACTGTTTTCAGCAAGTTAGCAACATTGAAATGCAGAAAATAAGCACTTTCCATAAACAAGCTCTAAATCATGTTTGAAGCAACTCTGGATATCCAATTTTGGCTGTGGCTGTGTCTAGGTTGAGATGAAATGAACGGCTGTGGACAGTTTTCAGCAAGTTGCAACATTGGAAATGGCAAAATAAGCCACTTTTCCTATAAAACAAGCTCTAAATCACTGTTTGAAGCACTAGGAATAAAAAAATGTTTTTGTTATGCTTATTCGAGATGTTGAAAACACTGTAGGACTGTTTTCAGAAGTTACAACATGAAATGCAGAAGAAATAACGCACTTTCCTTAAAACAAGATCTAAATCATGTGTGCATGCACTAGGATATCCAATTTTTGCTGTGCTGTGTATAGTGTGAGATGTGAAATGAACGCCCGTGGACAGCTTTTCAGCAAGTTTGCAAGTTTGATAACATTGCTGTGAAATGCAAAAATAAAGCACTTTTCCATAAAACAAAGCTCTAAAATCATGTTTGAAGCACTTGGAATAAAAAAGTTTTTGTTATGTTTTTCGAGATGTGTATGAAAACACTTGAGAATGTTTTCAAGCCCGTTACAACATGAAATTGAGAAGAAATAAGCCTTTTCCATAAACAAGCTCTAAATCATGTTTGATGCACTCTGGATATCCAATTTTTGCTGTGCTGTGTCTAGGTTGAGATGAAATGAACGCCGTGGACAGTTTTCAGCAAGTTGAAACATTGAAATGCAGAAAATAAGCACTTTTCCATAAACAAGCTCTAAATCATGGTTTGAAGGCACTCTGGATAAAAAAATGTTTTTGTTATGTTTTATTCGAGATGTTTGAAAACACTGTAGACTGTTTTCAGCAAGTTACAACATTGAAATGCAGAAATAAGCACTTTTCCATAAACAAGCTCTAAATCATGTTTGATGCACTATGGATATCCAATTTTTTGCTGTGCTGTGTCTAGGTTGAGATGAAATGAACGACGTGGACAGTTTTCAGCAAGTCAGCGCAACATTGAAATGCAGGAAAATAAGCACTTTTCCATAAACAAGCTCTAAATCAGTTTGAAGCATCTGGATAATAAACATTTGTTTGTTATGTTTATCTCGAGATGAAATGAACGCCGTGGGACAGTTTTCAGCAAGTTGCAACATTGAAATGCAAAAATAAGCACTTTTCCATAAACAAGCTCTAAATCATGTTTTAAGCACTCTGGATAAAAAAATGTTTTGGTTATGTTATTCGAGATGTTATGAAAACACTGTAGGACTGTTTTCAGCAAGTTACAACATTGAAATGCAGAAATAAGCACTTTTCCATTAAACAAGCTCTAAATCATGTTTGATGCACTCTGGGATATCCAATTTTTGCTGTGCTGTGTCTAGTTGAGATGAAATGAACGCCGTGGACAGTTTTCAGCAAGTTGCAACATTGAAATGCAGAAATAAGCACTTTTCCATAAACAAGCTCTAAATCCTGTTTGAAGCACTCTGGATAAAAAATGTTTTTGTATGTTTATTCGAGATGTTATGAAAACACTTGTAGACTGTTTTCAGCAAGTTACAACATTGAAATGCAGAGAATAAGCATCTTCCATAAAACAAGCTCTAAATCATGTTTGATGCACTCTGGATGTCCAATTTTTGCTGTGCTGTGTCTAGGTTGAGATGAAATGAACGCCGTGGACAGTTTTCAGCAAGTTGCAACATTGAAATGCAGAAATAAGCACTTTTCCATAAACAAGCTCTAAATCATGTTTGAAGCACTCTGGATAAAAAAATGTTTTTGTTATGTTTATTTCGAGATGTTATGAAAACACTGTAGACTGTTTTCAGCAAGTTACAACATTGAAATGCAGAAATAAGCACTTTTCCATAAACAAGCTCTAAATCATGTTTGATGCACTCTGGATTCCAATTTTGCTGTGCTGTGTCTAGTTGAGATGAAATGAACGCCGTGGACAGTTTTCAGCAAGTTGCAACATTGAAATGCAGAAATAAGCACTTTTCCATAAACAAGCTCTAAATCATGTTTGAAGCACTCTGGATAAAAAAGTTTTTGTTATGTTTATTCGAGATGTTATGAAAACACTGTAGACTGTTTTCAGCAAGTTACAACATTGAAATGCAGAAATAAGCACTTTTCCATAAACAAGCTCTAAATCATGTTTGATGCACTCTGGATATCCAATTTTTGCTTGTGCTGTGTCTAGTTGAGATGAAATGAACACCGTGGACAGTTTTCAGCAAGTTGCAACATTGAAATGCAGAAATAAGCACTTTTCCATAAACAAGCTCTAAATAATGTTTGATGCACTCTGGAAAAAAAATGTTTTGTTATGTTTATTCGAGATGTTATGAAAACACTGGTAGCTTTTTCAGCAAGTTACAACATTGAAATGCAGAAATAAGCACTTTCCATAAACAAGCTCTAAATCATGTTTGATGCACTCTGGATGTCCAATTTTTGCTGTGCTGTGTCTAGGTTGAGATGAAATGAACACGTGTGGACAGTTTTCAGCAAGTTGCAACATTGAAATGCAGAAATAAGCACTTTTCCATAAACAAGCTCTAAATCATGTTTGAAGCACTCTGGATAAAAAATGTTTTTGTTAGTTTATTCGAGATGTTATGAAAAAACACTGTAGACTGTTTTCAGCAAGTTACAACATTGAAATGCAGAAAAATAAGCACTTTTCCATAAACAAGCTCTAAATCATGTTTGATGCACTCTGGATGTCCAATTTTGCTGTGCTGTGTCTAGGTGAGATGAAATGAACACGTGGACAGTTTTCAGCAAGTTGCAACATTGAAATGCAGAAATAAGCACTTTTCCATAAACAAGCTCTAAATCATGTTTGATGCACTCTGGATAAAAATTTTGCTGTTGCTGTGTAGGTGAGATGAAATGAACACTGTGGACAGTTTTCAGCAAGTTGAACATTGAAATGCAGAAATAAGCACTTTTCCATAAACAAGCTCTAAATCATGTTTGATGCACTCTGGATGTCCAATTTGCTGTGCTGTGTCTAGGTTGAGATGAAATGAACACCGTGGACAGTTTTCAGCAAGTTGCAACATTGAAATGCAGAAATAAGCACTTTCCATAAACAAGCTCTAAATCATGTTTGATGCACTCTGGATGTCCAATTTTGCTGTGCTGTGTCTAGGTGAGATGAAATGAACACCGTGGACAGTTTTCAGCAAGTTGCAACATTGAAATGCAGAAATAAGCACTTTTCCATAAACAAGCTCTAAATCATGTTGTTGAAGCCTCTGGATAAAAAAATGTTTGTTATGTTTATTCGAGATGTTATGAAAACACTGTAGACTGTTTTCAGCAAGTTACAACATTGAAATGCAGAAATAAGCACTTTTCCATAAACAAGCTCTAAATCATGTTTGATGCACTCTGGATGTCCAATTTTGCTGTGCTGTGTCTAGGTTGAGATGAAATGAACACCGTGGACAGTTTTCAGCAAGTTGACAACATTGAAATGCAGAAATAAGCACTTTTCCATAAACAAGCTCTAAATCATGTTTGAAGCACTCTGGATAAAAAAATGTTTTTGTTATGTTTATTCGAGATGTTATGAAAACATGTAGACAGTTTTCAGCAAGTTACAACATTGAAATGCAGAAATAAGCACTTTTCCATAAACAAGCTCTAAATCATGTTTGATGCACTCTGGATGTCCAATTTTTGCTGTGCTGTGTCTAGGTTGAGATGAAATGAACACCGTGGACAGTTTTCAGCAAGTTGCAACATTGAAATGCAGAAATAAGCACTTTTCCATAAACAAGCTCTAAATCATGTTTGATGCACTCTGGATGTCCAATTTTTGCTGTGCTGTGTCTAGGTTGAGATGAAATGAACACCGTGGACAGTTTTCAGCAAGTTGAAACATTGAAATGCAGAAATAAGCACTTTTCCATAAACAAGCTCTAAATCATGTTTGAAGCACTCTGGATAAAAAAATGTTTTTGTTATGTTTATTCGAGATGTTATGAAAACACTGTAGACTGTTTTCAGCAAGTTACAACATTGAAATGCAGAAATAAGCACTTTTCCATAAACAAGCTCTAAATCATGTTTGATGCACTCTGGATGTCCAATTTTGCTGTGCTGTGTCTAGGTTGAGATGAAATGAACACCTGGACAGTTTTCAGCAAGTTGCAACATTGAAATGCAGAAATAAGCACTTTTCCATAAACAAGCTCTAAATCATGTTTGATGCACTCTGGATGTCCAATTTTTGCTGTGCTGTGTCTAGGTTGAGATGAAATGAAACGTGGACAGTTTTCAGCAAGTTGCAACATTGAAATGCAGAAATAAGCACTTTTCCATAACAAGCTCTAAATCATGTTTGAAGCACTCTGGATAAAAAAATGTTTTGTTATGTTTATTCGAGATGTTATGAAAACACTGTAGACAGTTTTCAGCAAGTTACAACATTGAAATGCAGAAATAAGCACTTTTCCATAAACAAGCTCTAAATCATGTTTGATGCACTCTGGATGTCCAATTTTTGCTGTGCTGTGTCTAGTTGAGATGAATGAAACCGTGGCAGTTTTCAGCAAGTTGCAACATTGAAATGCAGAAATAAGCACTTTTCCATAAACAAGCTCTAAATCATGTTTGATGCACTCTGGATGTCCAATTTTTGCTGTGCTGTGTCTAGGTTGAGATGAAATGAACGCTGTGGACAGTTTCAGCAAGTTGCAACATTGAAATGCAGAAATAAGCACTTTTCCATAAACAAGCTCTAAATCATGTTTGAAGCACTCTGGATAAAAAAATGTTTTGTATGTTTATTCGAGATGTTATGAAAACACTGTAGACTGTTTTCAGCAAGTTACAACATTGAAATGCAGAAATAAGCACTTTTCCATAAACAAGCTCTAAATCATGTTTGATGCACTCTGGATGTCCAATTTTTGCTGTGCTGTGTCTAGGTTGAGATGAAATGAACACGTGGACAGTTTTCAGCAAGTTGCAACATTGAAATGCAGAAATAAGCACTTTTCCATAAACAAGCTCTAAATCATGTTTGATGCACTCTGGATGTCCAATTTTGCTGTGCTGTGTCTAGGTTGAGATGAAATGAACATGTGGACAGTTTTCAGCAAGTTGCAACATTGAAATGCAGAAATAAGCACTTTTCCATAAACAAGCTCTAAATCATGTTTGATGCACTCTGGATGTCCAATTTTTGCTGTGCTGTGTCTAGGTTGAGATGAAATGAACACCGTGGACAGTTTTCAGCAAGTTGCAACATTGAAATGCAGAAATAAGCACTTTTCCATAAACAAGCTCTAAATCATGTTTGAAGCACTCTGGATAAAAAAAGTTTTGTTATGTTATTGAGATGTTATGAAAACACTGTAGACTGTTTTCAGCAAGTTACAACAGTGAAATGCAGAAATAAGCACTTTTCCATAAACAAGCTCTAAATCATGTTTGATGCACTCTGGATGTCCAATTTTTGCTGTGCTGTGTCTAGGTTGAGATGAAATGAACACCGTGGACAGTTTTCAGCAAGTTGCAACATTGAAATGCAGAAATAAGCACTTTTCCATAAACAAGCTCTAAATCATGTTTGATGCACTCTGGATGTCCAATTTTTGCTGTGCTGTGTTAGGTTGAGATGAAATGAACGCTGTGGACAGTTTTCAGCAAGTTGAAACATTGAAATGCAGAAATAAGCACTTTTCCATAAACAAGCTCTAAATCATGTTTGATGCACTCTGGATGTCCAATTTTTGCTGTGCTGTGTCTAGGTTGAGATGAAATGAACACGTGGACAGTTTTCAGCAAGTTGCAACATTGAAATGCAGAAATAAGCACTTTTCCATAAACAAGCTCTAAATCATGTTTGAAGCACTCTGGATAAAAAAATGTTTTTGTTGTTTATTCGAGATGTTATGAAAAACACTGTAGACTGTTTTCAGCAAGTTACAACATTGAAATGCAGAAATAAGCACTTTTCCATAAACAAGCTCTAAATCATGTTTGATGCACTCTGGATGTCCAATTTTGCTGTGCTGTGTCTAGGTTGAGATGAAATGAACACCGTGGACAGTTTTCAGCAAGTTGCAACATTGAAATGCAGAAATAAGCACTTTTCCATAAACAAGCTCTAAATCATGTTTGAAGCACTCTGGATAAAAAAATGTTTTGTTATGTTTATTCGAGATGTTATGAAAACACTGTAGACTGTTTTCAGCAAGTTACAACATTGAAATGCAGAAATAAGCACTTTTCCATAAACAAGCTCTAAATCATGTTTGATGCACTCTGGATGTCCAATTTTTGCTGTGCTGTGTCTAGGTTGAGATGAAATGAACACCGTGGACAGTTTTCAGCAAGTTGCAACATTGAAATGCAGAAATAAGCACTTTTCCATAAACAAGCTCTAAATCATGTTTGAGCACTCTGGATAAAAAAATGTTTTTGTTATGTTATTGAGATGTTATGAAAACACGTAGACTGTTTCAGCAAGTTACAACATTGAAATGCAGAAATAAGCACTTTTCCATAAACAAGCTCTAAATCATGTTTGATGCACTCTGGATGTCCAATTTTTGCTGTGCTGTGTCTAGGTTGAGATGAAATGAACACCGTGGACAGTTTTCAGCAAGTTGCAACATTGAAATGCAGAAATAAGCACTTTTCCATAAACAAGCTCTAAATCATGTTTGAAGCACTCTGGATAAAAAAATGTTTTTGTTATGTTTATTCGAGATGTTATGAAAACACTGTAGACGTTTTCAGCAAGTTACAACATTGAAATGCAGAAATAAGCACTTTTCCATAAACAAGCTCTAAATCATGTTTGATGCACTCTGGAATCCAATTTTGCTGTGCTGTGTAGGTTGAGATGAAATGAACACTGTGGACAGTTTTCAGCAAGTTGCAACATTGAAATGCAGAAATAAGCACTTTTCCATAAACAAGCTCTAAATCATGTTTGATGCACTCTGGATGTCCAATTTTTGCTGTGCTGTGTCTAGGTTGAGATGAAATGAACACCGTGGACAGTTTTCAGCAAGTTGCAACATTGAAATGCAGAAATAAGCACTTTTCCATAAACAAGCTCTAAATCATGTTTGAAGCACTCTGGATAAAAAAATGTTTTTGTTATGTTTATTTCGAGAGTTATGAAAACACTGTAGACTTTTCAGCAAGTTACAACATTGAAATGCAGAAATAAGCACTTTTCCATAAACAAGCTCTAAATCATGTTTGATGCACTCTGGATGTCCAATTTTGCTGTGCTGTGTCTAGGTTGAGATGAAATGAACACGTGGACAGTTTTCAGCAAGTTGCAACATTGAAATGCAGAAATAAGCACTTTTCCATAAACAAGCTCTAAATCATGTTTGATGCACTCTGGATAAAAAAATGTTTTTGTTATGTTTATTCGAGATGTTATGAAAACACTGTAGACTGTTTTCAGCAAGTTACAACATTGAAATGCAGAAATAAGCACTTTTCCATAAACAAGCTCTAAATCATGTTTGATGCACTCTGGATGTCCAATTTTGCTGTGTGCTGTGTCTAGGTGAGATGAAATGAACACTGTGGACAGTTTTCAGCAAGTTGCAACATTGAAATGCAGAAATAAGCACTTTTCCATAAACAAGCTCTAAATCATGTTTGATGCACTCTGGATGTCCAATTTTTGCTGTGCTGTGTCTAGGTTGAGATGAAATGAACGCCGTGGACAGTTTTCAGCAAGTTGCAACATTGAAATGCAGAAATAAGCACTTTTCCATAAACAAGCTCTAAATCATGTTTGAAGCACTCTGGATAAAAAAATGTTTTGTTATGTTATTCGAGATGTTATGAAAACACTGTAGACTGTTTTCAGCAAGTTACAACATTGAAATGCAGAAATAAGCACTTTTCCATAAACAAGCTCTAAATCATGTTTGATGCACTCTGGATGTCCAATTTTTGCTGTGCTGTGTCTAGGTTGAGATGAAATGAACACCGTGGACAGTTTTCAGCAAGTTGCAACATTGAAATGCAGAAATAAGCACTTTTCCATAAACAAGCTCTAAATCATGTTTGAAGCACTCTGGATAAAAAAATGTTTTGTTGTTTATTCGATATGTTATGAAAACACTGTAGACTGTTTCAGCAGTTACAACATTGAAATGCAGAAATAAGCCACTTTTCCATAAACAAGCTCTAAATCATGTTTGATGCACTCTGGATGTCCAATTTTTGCTGCGCTGTGTCTAGGTTGAGATGAAATGAACGCCGTGGACAGTTTTCAGCTAGTTGCAACATTGAAATCAGAAATAAGCACTTTTCCATAAACAAGCTCTAAATCATGTTTGAGCACTCTGGATAAAAAAATGTTTTTGTTATGTTTATTCGAGATGTTATGAAACACTGTAGACTGTTTCAGCAAGTTACAACATGAAATGCAGAAATAAGCACTTTTCCATAAACAAGCTCTAATCATGTTTGATGCACTCTGGATGTCCAATTTTTGCTGCGCTGTGTCTAGGTTGAGATGAAATGAACGCCGGGACAGTTTTCAGCTAGTTGCAACATTGAATGCAGAAATAAGCACTTTCCATAAACAAGCTCTAAATCATGTTTGAAGCACTCTGGATAAAAAAATGTTTTGTTATGTTTATTCGAGATGTTATGAAAACACTGTAGACTGTTTTCAGCAAGTTACAACATTGAAATGCAGAAATAAGCACTTTTCCATAAACAAGCTCTAAATCATGTTTGATGCACTCTGGATGTCCAATTTTTGCTGTGCTGTGTCTAGGTTGAGATGAAATGAACACCGTGGACAGTTTTCAGCAAGTTGCAACATTGAAATGCAGAAATAAGCACTTTTCCATAAACAAGCTCTAAATCATGTTTGAAGCACTCTGGATAAAAAATGTTTTTGTTATGTTTATTCGAGATGTTATGAAACACTGTAGACTGTTTTCAGCAAGTTACAACATTGAAATGCAGAAATAAGCACTTTTCCATAAACAAGCTCTAAATCATGTTTGATGCACTCTGGATGTCCAATTTTGCTGTGCTGTGTCTAGGTTGAGATGAAATGAACACCGTGGACAGTTTTCAGCAAGTTGCAACATTGAAATGCAGAAATAAGCACTTTTCCATAAACAAGCTCTAAATCATGTTTGATGCACTCTGGATGTCCAATTTTTGCTGTGCTGTGTCTAGGTTGAGATGAAATGAACACTGTGGACAGTTTTCAGCAAGTTGAACATTGAAATGCAGAAATAAGCACTTTTCCATAAACAAGCTCTAAATCATGTTTGAAGCACTCTGGATAAAAAATGTTTTTGTTATGTTTATTCGAGATGTTATGAAAACACTGTAGACTGTTTTCAGCAAGTTACAACATTGAAATGCAGAAATAAGCACTTTTCCATAAACAAGCTCTAAATCATGTTTGATGCACTCTGGATGTCCAATTTTTGCTGTGCTGTGTCTAGGTTGAGATGAAATGAACACCGTGGACAGTTTTCAGCAAGTTGCAACATTGAAATGCAGAAATAAGCACTTTTCCATAAACAAGCTCTAAATCATGTTTGAAGCACTCTGGATAAAAAAATGTTTTTGTTATGTTTATTCGAGATGTTATGAAAACACTGTAGACTGTTTTCAGCAAGTTACAACATTGAAATGCAGAAATAAGCACTTTTCCATAAACAAGCTCTAAATCATGTTTGATGCACTCTGGATGTCCAATTTTTGCTGTGCTGTGTCTAGGTTGAGATGAAATGAACACTGTGGACAGTTTTCAGCAAGTTGCAACATTGAAATGCAGAAATAAGCACTTTTCCATAAACAAGCTCTAAATCATGTTTGAAGCACTCTGGATGTCCAATTTTTGCTGTGCTGGGTCTAGGTTGAGATGAAATGAACGCTGTGGACAGTTGTCAGCAAGTTGCAACATTGAAATGCAGAAATAAGCACTTTTCCATAAACAAGCTCTAAATCATGTTTGAAGCACTCTGGATAAAAAATTTTTTGTTATGTTTATTCGAGATGTTATGAAAAACACTGTGGACTGTTTTCAGCAAGTTACAACATTGAAATGCAGAAATAAGCACTTTTCCATAAACAAGCTCTAAATCATGTTTGAAGCACTCTGGATAAAAAATGTTTTTGTTATGTTTATTCGAGATGTTATGAAAACACTGTGGACTGTTTTCAGCAAGTTACAACATTGAAATGCAGAAATAAGCACTTTTCCATAAACAAGCTCTAAATCATGTTTGATGCACTCTGGATGTCCAATTTTTGCTGTGCTGTGTCTAGGTTGAGATGAAATGAACACCGTGGACAGTTTTCAGCAAGTTGCAACATTGAAATGCAGAAATAAGCACTTTTCCATAAACAAGCTCTAAATCATGTTTGAAGCACTCTGGATAAAAAAATGTTTTTGTTATGTTTATTCGAGATGTTATGAAAACACTGTAGACTGTTTTCAGCAAGTTACAACATTGAAATGCAGAAATAAGCACTTTTCCATAAACAAGCTCTAAATCATGTTTGATGCACTCTGGATGTCCAATTTTTGCTGTGCTGTGTCTAGGTTGAGATGAAATGAACACCGTGGACAGTTTTCAGCAAGTTGCAACATTGAAATGCAGAAATAAGCACTTTTCCATAAACAAGCTCTAAATCATGTTTGATGCACTCTGGATGTCCAATTTTTGCTGTGCTGTGTCTAGGTTGAGATGAAATGAACGCTGTGGACAGTTGTCAGCAAGTTGAAACATTGAAATGCAGAAATAAGCACTTTTCCATAAACAAGCTCTAAATCATGTTTGAAGCACTCTGGATAAAAAATGTTTTTGTTATGTTTATTCGAGATGTTATGAAAACACTGTAGACTGTTTTCAGCAAGTTACAACATTGAAATGCAGAAATAAGCACTTTTCCATAAACAAGCTCTAAATCATGTTTGATGCACTCTGGATGTCCAATTTTTGCTGTGCTGTGTCTAGGTTGAGATGAAATGAACACCGTGGACAGTTTTCAGCAAGTTGCAACATTGAAATGCAGAAATAAGCACTTTTCCATAAACAAGCTCTAAATCATGTTTGAAGCACTCTGGATAAAAAATGTTTTTGTTATGTTTATTCGAGATGTTATGAAAACACTGTAGATGTTTTCAGCAAGTTACAACATTGAAATGCAGAAATAAGCACTTTTCCATAAACAAGCTCTAAATCATGTTTGATGCACTCTGGATGTCCAATTTTTGCTGTGCTGTGTCTAGGTTGAGATGAAATGAACACCGTGGACAGTTTTCAGCAAGTTGCAACATTGAAATGCAGAAATAAGCACTTTTCCATAAACAAGCTCTAAATCATGTTTGATGCACTCTGGATGTCCAATTTTTGCTGTGCTGTGTCTAGGTTGAGATGAAATGAACACTGTGGACAGTTTTCAGCAAGTTGCAACATTGAAATGCAGAAATAAGCACTTTTCCATAAACAAGCTCTAAATCATGTTTGATGCACTCTGGATGTCCAATTTTTGCTGTGCTGTGTCTAGGTTGAGATGAAATGAACACCGTGGACAGTTTTCAGCAAGTTGCAACATTGAAATGCAGAAATAAGCACTTTTCCATAAACAAGCTCTAAATCATGTTTGAAGCACTCTGGATAAAAAATGTTTTGTTATGTTTATTCGAGATGTTATGAAAACACTGTAGACTGTTTTCAGCAAGTTACAACATTGAAATGCAGAAATAAGCACTTTTCCATAAACAAGCTCTAAATCATGTTTGATGCACTCTGGATGTCCAATTTTTGCTGTGCTGTGTCTAGGTTGAGATGAAATGAACACTGTGGACAGTTTTCAGCAAGTTGCAACATTGAAATGCAGAAATAAGCACTTTTCCATAAACAAGCTCTAAATCATGTTTGATGCACTCTGGATGTCCATTTTTGCTGTGCTGTGTCTAGGTTGAGATGAAATGAACACCGTGGACAGTTTTCAGCAAGTTGCAACATTGAAATGCAGAAATAAGCACTTTTCCATAAACAAGCTCTAAATCATGTTTGAAGCACTCTGGATAAAAAATGTTTTTGTTATGTTTATTCGAGATGTTATGAAAACACTGTAGACTGTTTTCAGCAAGTTACAACATTGAAATGCAGAAATAAGCACTTTTCCATAAACAAGCTCTAAATCATGTTTGATGCACTCTGGATGTCCAATTTTTGCTGTGCTGTGTCTAGGTTGAGATGAAATGAACACCGTGGACAGTTTTCAGCAAGTTGCAACATTGAAATGCAGAAATAAGCACTTTTCCATAAACAAGCTCTAAATCATGTTTGATGCACTCTGGATGTCCAATTTTTGCTGTGCTGTGTCTAGGTTGAGATGAAATGAACACTGTGGACAGTTTTCAGCAAGTTGCAACATTGAAATGCAGAAATAAGCACTTTTCCATAAACAAGCTCTAAATCATGTTTGATGCACTCTGGATGTCCAAATTTTGCTGTGCTGTGTCTAGGTTGAGATGAAATGAACACCGTGGACAGTTTTCAGCAAGTTGCAACATTGAAATGCAGAAATAAGCACTTTTCCATAAACAAGCTCTAAATCATGTTTGAAGCACTCTG
The DNA here is from genome assembly GCF_002021735.2 of Oncorhynchus kisutch. Taxonomy (NCBI): domain Eukaryota; kingdom Metazoa; phylum Chordata; class Actinopteri; order Salmoniformes; family Salmonidae; genus Oncorhynchus; species Oncorhynchus kisutch. The sequence continues at coordinate 16,105 of NW_022264419.1, forward strand.
GATAAAAAAATGTTTTTGTTATGTTTATTCGAGATGTTATGAAAACACTGTAGACTGTTTTCAGCAAGTTACAACATTGAAATGCAGAAATAAGCACTTTTCCATAAACAAGCTCTAAATCATGTTTGATGCACTCTGGATGTCCAATTTTTGCTGTGCTGTGTCTAGGTTGAGATGAAATGAACACCGTGGACAGTTTTCAGCAAGTTGCAACATTGAAATGCAGAAATAAGCACTTTTCCATAAACAAGCTCTAAATCATGTTTGATGCACTCTGGATGTCCAATTTTTGCTGTGCTGTGTCTAGGTTGAGATGAAATGAACACTGTGGACAGTTTTCAGCAAGTTGCAACATTGAAATGCAGAAATAAGCACTTTTCCATAAACAAGCTCTAAATCATGTTTGAAGCACTCTGGATAAAAAATGTTTTTGTTATGTTTATTCGAGATGTTATGAAAACACTGTAGACAGTTTTCAGCAAGTTACAACATTGAAATGCAGAAATAAGCACTTTTCCATAAACAAGCTCTAAATCATGTTTGATGCACTCTGGATGTCCAATTTTTGCTGTGCTGTGTCTAGGTTGAGATGAAATGAACACCGTGGACAGTTTTCAGCAAGTTGCAACATTGAAATGCAGAAATAAGCACTTTTCCATAAACAAGCTCTAAATCATGTTTGATGCACTCTGGATGTCCAATTTTTGCTGTGCTGTGTCTAGGTTGAGATGAAATGAACACCGTGGACAGTTTTCAGCAAGTTGCAACATTGAAATGCAGAAATAAGCACTTTTCCATAAACAAGCTCTAAATCATGTTTGAAGCACTCTGGATAAAAAAATGTTTTTGTTATGTTTATTCGAGATGTTATGAAAACACTGTAGACTGTTTTCAGCAAGTTACAACATTGAAATGCAGAAATAAGCACTTTTCCATAAACAAGCTCTAAATCATGTTTGATGCACTCTGGATGTCCAATTTTTGCTGTGCTGTGTCTAGGTTGAGATGAAATGAACACCGTGGACAGTTTTCAGCAAGTTGCAACATTGAAATGCAGAAATAAGCACTTTTCCATAAACAAGCTCTAAATCATGTTTGATGCACTCTGGATGTCCAATTTTGCTGTGCTGTGTCTAGGTTGAGATGAAATGAACACTGTGGACAGTTTTCAGCAAGTTGCAACATTGAAATGCAGAAATAAGCACTTTTCCATAAACAAGCTCTAAATCATGTTTGATGCACTCTGGATGTCCAATTTTTGCTGTGCTGTGTCTAGGTTGAGATGAAATGAACACCGTGGACAGTTTTCAGCAAGTTGCAACATTGAAATGCAGAAATAAGCACTTTTCCATAAACAAGCTCTAAATCATGTTTGAAGCACTCTGGATAAAAAAATGTTTTGTTATGTTTATTCGAGATGTTATGAAAACACTGTAGACTGTTTTCAGCAAGTTACAACATTGAAATGCAGAAATAAGCACTTTTCCATAAACAAGCTCTAAATCATGTTTGATGCACTCTGGATGTCCAATTTTTGCTGTGCTGTGTCTAGGTTGAGATGAAATGAACACCGTGGACAGTTTTCAGCAAGTTGCAACATTGAAATGCAGAAATAAGCACTTTTCCATAAACAAGCTCTAAATCATGTTTGATGCACTCTGGATGTCCAATTTTTGCTGTGCTGTGTCTAGGTTGAGATGAAATGAACACTGTGGACAGTTTTCAGCAAGTTGCAACATTGAAATGCAGAAATAAGCACTTTTCCATAAACAAGCTCTAAATCATGTTTGAAGCACTCTGGATAAAAAATGTTTTTGTTATGTTTATTCGAGATGTTATGAAAACACTGTAGACAGTTTTCAGCAAGTTACAACATTGAAATGCAGAAATAAGCACTTTTCCATAAACAAGCTCTAAATCATGTTTGATGCACTCTGGATGTCCAATTTTTGCTGTGCTGTGTCTAGGTTGAGATGAAATGAACACCGTGGATAGTTTTCAGCAAGTTGCAACATTGAAATGCAGAAATAAGCACTTTTCCATAAACAAGCTCTAAATCATGTTTGATGCACTCTGGATGTCCAATTTTTGCTGTGCTGTGTCTAGGTTGAGATGAAATGAACGCTGTGGACAGTTTTCAGCAAGTTGCAACATTGAAATGCAGAAATAAGCACTTTTCCATAAACAAGCTCTAAATCATGTTTGAAGCACTCTGGATAAAAAAATGTTTTTGTTATGTTTATTCGAGATGTTATGAAAACACTGTAGACTGTTTTCAGCAAGTTACAACATTGAAATGCAGAAATAAGCACTTTTCCATAAACAAGCTCTAAATCATGTTTGATGCACTCTGGATGTCCAATTTTTGCTGTGCTGTGTCTAGGTTGAGATGAAATGAACACCGTGGACAGTTTTCAGCAAGTTGCAACATTGAAATGCAGAAATAAGCACTTTTCCATAAACAAGCTCTAAATCATGTTTGATGCACTCTGGATGTCCAATTTTTGCTGTGCTGTGTCTAGGTTGAGATGAATGAACACTGTGGACAGTTTTCAGCAAGTTGCAACATTGAAATGCAGAAATAAGCACTTTTCCATAAACAAGCTCTAAATCATGTTTGATGCACTCTGGATGTCCAATTTTTGCTGTGCTGTGTCTAGGTTGAGATGAAATGAACACCGTGGACAGTTTTCAGCAAGTTGCAACATTGAAATGCAGAAATAAGCACTTTTCCATAAACAAGCTCTAAATCATGTTTGAAGCACTCTGGATAAAAAAATGTTTTGTTATGTTTATTCGAGATGTTATGAAAACACTGTAGACTGTTTTCAGCAAGTTACAACATTGAAATGCAGAAATAAGCACTTTTCCATAAACAAGCTCTAAATCATGTTTGATGCACTCTGGATGTCCAATTTTTGCTGTGCTGTGTCTAGGTTGAGATGAAATGAACACCGTGGACAGTTTTCAGCAAGTTGCAACATTGAAATGCAGAAATAAGCACTTTTCCATAAACAAGCTCTAAATCATGTTTGATGCACTCTGGATGTCCAATTTTTGCTGTGCTGTGTCTAGGTTGAGATGAAATGAACGCTGTGGACAGTTGTCAGCAAGTTGAAACATTGAAATGCAGAAATAAGCACTTTTCCATAAACAAGCTCTAAATCATGTTTGATGCACTCTGGATGTCCAATTTTTGCTGTGCTGTGTCTAGGTTGAGATGAAATGAACACCGTGGACAGTTTTCAGCAAGTTGCAACATTGAAATGCAGAAATAAGCACTTTTCCATAAACAAGCTCTAAATCATGTTTGAAGCACTCTGGATAAAAAAATGTTTTTGTTATGTTTATTCGAGATGTTATGAAAACACTGTAGACTGTTTTCAGCAAGTTACAACATTGAAATGCAGAAATAAGCACTTTTCCATAAACAAGCTCTAAATCATGTTTGATGCACTCTGGATGTCCAATTTTGCTGTGCTGTGTCTAGGTTGAGATGAAATGAACACCGTGGACAGTTTTCAGCAAGTTGCAACATTGAAATGCAGAAATAAGCACTTTTCCATAAACAAGCTCTAAATCATGTTTGAAGCACTCTGGATAAAAAATGTTTTTGTTATGTTTATTCGAGATGTTATGAAAACACTGTAGACTGTTTTCAGCAAGTTACAACATTGAAATGCAGAAATAAGCACTTTTCCATAAACAAGCTCTAAATCATGTTTGATGCACTCTGGATGTCCAATTTTTGCTGTGCTGTGTCTAGGTTGAGATGAAATGAACACCGTGGACAGTTTTCAGCAAGTTGCAACATTGAAATGCAGAAATAAGCACTTTTCCATAAACAAGCTCTAAATCATGTTTGAAGCACTCTGGATAAAAAATGTTTTTGTTATGTTTATTCGAGATGTTATGAAAACACTGTAGACTGTTTTCAGCAAGTTACAACATTGAAATGCAGAAATAAGCACTTTTCCATAAACAAGCTCTAAATCATGTTTGATGCACTCTGGATGTCCAATTTTTGCTGTGCTGTGTCTAGGTTGAGATGAAATGAACACCGTGGACAGTTTTCAGCAAGTTGCAACATTGAAATGCAGAAATAAGCACTTTTCCATAAACAAGCTCTAAATCATGTTTGAAGCACTCTGGATAAAAAAATGTTTTTGTTATGTTTATTCGAGATGTTATGAAAACACTGTAGACTGTTTTCAGCAAGTTACAACATTGAAATGCAGAAATAAGCACTTTTCCATAAACAAGCTCTAAATCATGTTTGATGCACTCTGGATGTCCAATTTTTGCTGTGCTGTGTCTAGGTTGAGATGAAATGAACACCGTGGACAGTTTTCAGCAAGTTGCAACATTGAAATGCAGAAATAAGCACTTTTCCATAAACAAGCTCTAAATCATGTTTGATGCACTCTGGATGTCCAATTTTTGCTGTGCTGTGTCTAGGTTGAGATGAAATGAACACTGTGGACAGTTTTCAGCAAGTTGCAACATTGAAATGCAGAAATAAGCACTTTTCCATAAACAAGCTCTAAATCATGTTTGAAGCACTCTGGATAAAAAAATGTTTTTGTTATGTTTATTCGAGATGTTATGAAAACACTGTAGACTGTTTTCAGCAAGTTACAACATTGAAATGCAGAAATAAGCACTTTTCCATAAACAAGCTCTAAATCATGTTTGATGCACTCTGGATGTCCAATTTTTGCTGTGCTGTGTCTAGGTTGAGATGAAATGAACACCGTGGACAGTTTTCAGCAAGTTGCAACATTGAAATGCAGAAATAAGCACTTTTCCATAAACAAGCTCTAAATCATGTTTGAAGCACTCTGGATAAAAAAATGTTTTTGTTATGTTTATTCGAGATGTTATGAAAACACTGTAGACTGTTTTCAGCAAGTTACAACATTGAAATGCAGAAATAAGCACTTTTCCATAAACAAGCTCTAAATCATGTTTGATGCACTCTGGATGTCCAATTTTTGCTGTGCTGTGTCTAGGTTGAGATGAAATGAACGCTGTGGACAGTTTTCAGCAAGTTGAAACATTGAAATGCAGAAATAAGCACTTTTCCATAAACAAGCTCTAAATCATGTTTGATGCACTCTGGAAATCCAATTTTTGCTGTGCTGTGTCTAGGTTGAGATGAAATGAACGCCGTGGACAGTTTTCAGCAAGTTGCAACATTGAAATGCAGAAATAAGCACTTTTCCATGAACAAGCTCTAAATCATGTTTGAAGCACTCTGGATAAAAAAATGTTTTTGTTATGTTTGTTCGAGATGTTATGAAAACACTGTAGACTGTTTTCAGCAAGTTACAACATTGAAATGCAGAAATAAGCACTTTTCCATAAACAAGCTCTAAATCATGTTTGAAGCACTCTGGATGTCCAATTTTTGCTGTGCTGTGTCTAGGTTGAGATGAAATGAACACCGTGGACAGTTTTCAGCAAGTTGCAACATTGAAATGCAGAAATAAGCACTTTTCCATAAACAAGCTCTAAATCATGTTTGAAGCACTCTGGATAAAAAAATGTTTTTGTTATGTTTATTCGAGATGTTATGAAAACACTGTAGACTGTTTTCAGCAAGTTACAACATTGAAATGCAGAAATAAGCACTTTTCCATAAACAAGCTCTAAATCATGTTTGATGCACTCTGGATGTCCAATTTTTGCTGTGCTGTGTCTAGGTTGAGATGAAATGAACACCGTGGACAGTTTTCAGCAAGTTGCAACATTGAAATGCAGAAATAAGCACTTTTCCATAAACAAGCTCTAAATCATGTTTGATGCACTCTGGATGTCCAATTTTTGCTGTGCTGTGTCTAGGTTGAGATGAAATGAACGCTGTGGACAGTTGTCAGCAAGTTGAAACATTGAAATGCAGAAATAAGCACTTTTCCATAAACAAGCTCTAAATCATGTTTGATGCACTCTGGATGTCCAATTTTTGCTGTGCTGTGTCTAGGTTGAGATGAAATGAACACCGTGGACAGTTTTCAGCAAGTTGCAACATTGAAATGCAGAAATAAGCACTTTTCCATAAACAAGCTCTAAATCATGTTTGAAGCACTCTGGATAAAAAAATGTTTTTGTTATGTTTATTCGAGATGTTATGAAAACACTGTAGACTGTTTTCAGCAAGTTACAACATTGAAATGCAGAAATAAGCACTTTTCCATAAACAAGCTCTAAATCATGTTTGATGCACTCTGGATGTCCAATTTTTGCTGTGCTGTGTCTAGGTTGAGATGAAATGAACACCGTGGACAGTTTTCAGCAAGTTGCAACATTGAAATGCAGAAATAAGCACTTTTCCATAAACAAGCTCTAAATCATGTTTGAAGCACTCTGGATAAAAAAATGTTTTTGTTATGTTTATTCGAGATGTTATGAAAACACTGTAGACTGTTTTCAGCAAGTTACAACATTGAAATGCAGAAATAAGCACTTTTCCATAAACAAGCTCTAAATCATGTTTGATGCACTCTGGATGTCCAATTTTTGCTGTGCTGTGTCTAGGTTGAGATGAAATGAACACCGTGGACAGTTTTCAGCAAGTTGCAACATTGAAATGCAGAAATAAGCACTTTTCCATAAACAAGCTCTAAATCATGTTTGATGCACTCTGGATGTCCAATTTTTGCTGTGCTGTGTCTAGGTTGAGATGAAATGAACACTGTGGACAGTTTTCAGCAAGTTGCAACATTGAAATGCAGAAATAAGCACTTTTCCATAAACAAGCTCTAAATCATGTTTGAAGCACTCTGGATAAAAAATGTTTTTGTTATGTTTATTCGAGATGTTATGAAAACACTGTAGACTGTTTTCAGCAAGTTACAACATTGAAATGCAGAAATAAGCACTTTTCCATAAACAAGCTCTAAATCATGTTTGATGCACTCTGGATGTCCAATTTTTGCTGTGCTGTGTCTAGGTTGAGATGAAATGAACACCGTGGACAGTTTTCAGCAAGTTGCAACATTGAAATGCAGAAATAAGCACTTTTCCATAAACAAGCTCTAAATCATGTTTGAAGCACTCTGGATAAAAAATGTTTTTGTTATGTTTATTCGAGATGTTATGAAAACACTGTAGACTGTTTTCAGCAAGTTACAACATTGAAATGCAGAAATAAGCACTTTTCCATAAACAAGCTCTAAATCATGTTTGATGCACTCTGGATGTCCAATTTTTGCTGTGCTGTGTCTAGGTTGAGATGAAATGAACACTGTGGACAGTTTTCAGCAAGTTGCAACATTGAAATGCAGAAATAAGCACTTTTCCATAAACAAGCTCTAAATCATGTTTGATGCACTCTGGATGTCCAATTTTTGCTGTGCTGTGTCTAGGTTGAGATGAAATGAACACTGTGGACAGTTTTCAGCAAGTTGCAACATTGAAATGCAGAAATAAGCACTTTTCCATAAACAAGCTCTAAATCATGTTTGAAGCACTCTGGATAAAAAATGTTTTTGTTATGTTTATTCGAGATGTTATGAAAACACTGTAGACTGTTTTCAGCAAGTTACAACATTGAAATGCAGAAATAAGCACTTTTCCATAAACAAGCTCTAAATCATGTTTGATGCACTCTGGATGTCCAATTTTTGCTGTGCTGTGTCTAGGTTGAGATGAAATGAACACCGTGGACAGTTTTCAGCAAGTTGCAACATTGAAATGCAGAAATAAGCACTTTTCCATAAACAAGCTCTAAATCATGTTTGATGCACTCTGGATGTCCAATTTTTGCTGTGCTGTGTCTAGGTTGAGATGAAATGAACACTGTGGACAGTTTTCAGCAAGTTGCAACATTGAAATGCAGAAATAAGCACTTTTCCATAAACAAGCTCTAAATCATGTTTGAAGCACTCTGGATAAAAAAATGTTTTTGTTATGTTTATTCGAGATGTTATGAAAACACTGTAGACTGTTTTCAGCAAGTTACAACATTGAAATGCAGAAATAAGCACTTTTCCATAAACAAGCTCTAAATCATGTTTGATGCACTCTGGATGTCCAATTTTTGCTGTGCTGTGTCTAGGTTGAGATGAAATGAACGCTGTGGACAGTTTTCAGCAAGTTGAAACATTGAAATGCAGAAATAAGCACTTTTCCATAAACAAGCTCTAAATCATGTTTGATGCACTCTGGATGTCCAATTTTTGCTGTGCTGTGTCTAGGTTGAGATGAAATGAACACCGTGGACAGTTTTCAGCAAGTTGCAACATTGAAATGCAGAAATAAGCACTTTTCCATAAACAAGCTCTAAATCATGTTTGAAGCACTCTGGATAAAAAAATGTTTTGTTATGTTTATTCGAGATGTTATGAAAACACTGTAGACTGTTTTCAGCAAGTTACAACATTGAAATGCAGAAATAAGCACTTTTCCATAAACAAGCTCTAAATCATGTTTGATGCACTCTGGATGTCCAATTTTTGCTGTGCTGTGTCTAGGTTGAGATGAAATGAACACTGTGGACAGTTTTCAGCAAGTTGCAACATTGAAATGCAGAAATAAGCACTTTTCCATAAACAAGCTCTAAATCATGTTTGATGCACTCTGGATGTCCAATTTTTGCTGTGCTGTGTCTAGGTTGAGATGAAATGAACACCGTGGACAGTTTTCAGCAAGTTGCAACATTGAAATGCAGAAATAAGCACTTTTCCATAAACAAGCTCTAAATCATGTTTGAAGCACTCTGGATAAAAAAATGTTTTGTTATGTTTATTCGAGATGTTATGAAAACACTGTAGACTGTTTTCAGCAAGTTACAACATTGAAATGCAGAAATAAGCACTTTTCCATAAACAAGCTCTAAATCATGTTTGATGCACTCTGGATGTCCAATTTTTGCTGTGCTGTGTCTAGGTTGAGATGAAATGAACACCGTGGACAGTTTTCAGCAAGTTGCAACATTGAAATGCAGAAATAAGCACTTTTCCATAAACAAGCTCTAAATCATGTTTGAAGCACTCTGGATAAAAAATGTTTTTGTTATGTTTATTCGAGATGTTATGAAAACACTGTAGACAGTTTTCAGCAAGTTACAACATTGAAATGCAGAAATAAGCACTTTTCCATAAACAAGCTCTAAATCATGTTTGATGCACTCTGGATGTCCAATTTTTGCTGTGCTGTGTCTAGGTTGAGATGAAATGAACACCGTGGACAGTTTTCAGCAAGTTGCAACATTGAAATGCAGAAATAAGCACTTTTCCATAAACAAGCTCTAAATCATGTTTGATGCACTCTGGATGTCCAATTTTTGCTGTGCTGTGTCTAGGTTGAGATGAAATGAACACTGTGGACAGTTTTCAGCAAGTTGCAACATTGAAATGCAGAAATAAGCACTTTTCCATAAACAAGCTCTAAATCATGTTTGAAGCACTCTGGATAAAAAATGTTTTGTTATGTTTATTCGAGATGTTATGAAAACACTGTAGACTGTTTTCAGCAAGTTACAACATTGAAATGCAGAAATAAGCACTTTTCCATAAACAAGCTCTAAATCATGTTTGATGCACTCTGGATGTCCAATTTTTGCTGTGCTGTGTCTAGGTTGAGATGAAATGAACGCTGTGGACAGTTTTCAGCAAGTTGAAACATTGAAATGCAGAAATAAGCACTTTTCCATAAACAAGCTCTAAATCATGTTTGATGCACTCTGGATGTCCAATTTTGCTGTGCTGTGTCTAGGTTGAGATGAAATGAAACCGTGGACAGTTTTCAGCAAGTTGCAACATTGAAATGCAGAAATAAGCACTTTTCCATAAACAAGCTCTAAATCATGTTTGAAGCACTCTGGATAAAAATGTTTTTGTTATGTTTATTCGAGATGTTATGAAAACACTGTAGACTGTTTTCAGCAAGTTACAACATTGAAATGCAGAAATAAGCACTTTTCCATAAACAAGCTCTAAATCATGTTTGATGCACTCTGGATGTCCAATTTTTGCTGTGCTGTGTCTAGGTTGAGATGAAATGAACACCGTGGACAGTTTTCAGCAAGTTGCAACATTGAAATGCAGAAATAAGCACTTTTCCATAAACAAGCTCTAAATCATGTTTGATGCACTCTGGATGTCCAATTTTTTGCTGTGCTGTGTCTAGTTGAGATGAAATGAACACTGTGGACAGTTTTCAGCAAGTTGAAACATTGAAATGCAGAAATAAGCACTTTTCCATAAACAAGCTCTAAATCATGTTTGATGCACTCTGGATGTCCAATTTTTGCTGTGCTGTGTCTAGGTTGAGATGAAATGAACACCGTGGACAGTTTTCAGCAAGTTGCAACATTGAAATGCAGAAATAAGCACTTTTCCATAAACAAGCTCTAAATCATGTTTGAAGCACTCTGGATAAAAAATGTTTTTGTTATGTTTATTTCGAGATGTTATGAAAACACTGTAGACTGTTTTCAGCAAGTTACAACATTGAAATGCAGAAATAAGCACTTTTCCATAAACAAGCTCTAAATCATGTTTGATGCACTCTGGATGTCCAATTTTTGCTGTGCTGTGTCTAGTTGAGATGAAATGAACACTGTGGACAGTTTTCAGCAAGTTGAAACATTGAAATGCAGAAATAAGCACTTTTCCATAAACAAGCTCTAAATCATGTTTGATGCACTCTGGATGTCCAATTTTTGCTGTGCTGTGTCTAGGTTGAGATGAAATGAACACGTGGACAGTTTTCAGCAAGTTGCAACATTGAAATGCAGAAATAAGCACTTTTCCATAAACAAGCTCTAAATCATGTTTGAAGCACTCTGGATAAAAAAATGTTTTTTGTTATGTTTATTCGAGATGTTATGAAAACACTGTAGACTGTTTTCAGCAAGTTACAACATTGAAATGCAGAAATAAGCACTTTTCCATAAACAAGCTCTAAATCATGTTTGATGCACTCTGGATGTCCAATTTTTGCTGTGCTGTGTCTAGGTTGAGATGAAATGAACACCGTGGACAGTTTTCAGCAAGTTGCAACATTGAAATGCAGAAATAAGCACTTTTCCATAAACAAGCTCTAAATCATGTTTGAAGCACTCTGGATAAAAAATGTTTTTGTTATGTTTATTCGAGATGTTATGAAAACACTGTAGACAGTTTTCAGCAAGTTACAACATTGAAATGCAGAAATAAGCACTTTTCCATAAACAAGCTCTAAATCATGTTTGATGCACTCTGGATGTCCAATTTTTGCTGTGCTGTGTCTAGGTTGAGATGAAATGAACACCATGGATAGTTTTCAGCAAGTTGCAACATTGAAATGCAGAAATAAGCACTTTTCCATAAACATGCTCTAAATCATGTTTGATGCACTCTGGATGTCCAATTTTTGCTGTGCTGTGTCTAGGTTGAGATGAAATGAACGCTGTGGACAGTTGTCAGCAAGTTGAAACATTGAAATGCAGAAATAAGCACTTTTCCATAAACAAGCTCTAAATCATGTTTGAAGCACTCTGGATAAAAAATGTTTTTGTTATGTTTATTCGAGATGTTATGAAAACACTGTAGACTGTTTTCAGCAAGTTACAACATTGAAATGCAGAAATAAGCACTTTTCCATAAACAAGCTCTAAATCATGTTTGATGCACTCTGGATGTCCAATTTTTGCTGTGCTGTGTCTAGGTTGAGATGAAATGAACACCATGGATAGTTTTCAGCAAGTTGCAACATTGAAATGCAGAAATAAGCACTTTTCCATAAACATGCTCTAAATCATGTTTGATGCACTCTGGATGTCCAATTTTTGCTGTGCTGTGTCTAGGTTGAGATGAAATGAACGCTGTGGACAGTTGTCAGCAAGTTGAAACATTGAAATGCAGAAATAAGCACTTTTCCATAAACAAGCTCTAAATCATGTTTGATGCACTCTGGATGTCCAATTTTTGCTGTGCTGTGTCTAGGTTGAGATGAAATGAACACCGTGGACAGTTTTCAGCAAGTTGCAACATTGAAATGCAGAAATAAGCACTTTTCCATAAACAAGCTCTAAATCATGTTTTAAGCACTCTGGATAAAAAATGTTTTGTTATGTTTATTCGAGATGTTATGAAAACACTGTAGACTGTTTTCAGCAAGTTACAACATTGAAATGCAGAAATAAGCACTTTTCCATAAACAAGCTCTAAATCATGTTTGATGCACTCTGGATGTCCAATTTTTTGCTGTGCTGTGTCTAGGTTGAGATGAAATGAACACCATGGATAGTTTTCAGCAAGTTGCAACATTGAAATGCAGAAATAAGCACTTTTCCATAAACAAGCTCTAAATCATGTTTGATGCACTCTGGATGTCCAATTTTTGCTGTGCTGTGTCTAGGTTGAGATGAAATGAACACCGTGGACAGTTTTCAGCAAGTTGCAACATTGAAATGCAGAAATAAGCACTTTTCCATAAACAAGCTCTAAATCATGTTTGATGCACTCTGGATGTCCAATTTTTGCTGTGCTGTGTCTAGGTTGAGATGAAATGAACACCGTGGACAGTTTTCAGCAAGTTGCAACATTGAAATGCAGAAATAAGCACTTTTCCATAAACAAGCTCTAAATCATGTTTGAAGCACTCTGGATAAAAAAATGTTTTTGTTATGTTTATTCGAGATGTTATGAACACACTGTAGACTGTTTTCAGCAAGTTACAACATTGAAATGCAGAAATAAGCACTTTTCCATAAACAAGCTCTAAATCATGTTTGATGCACTCTGGATGTCCAATTTTTGCTGTGCTGTGTCTAGGTTGAGATGAAATGAACACCGTGGACAGTTTTCAGCAAGTTGCAACATTGAAATGCAGAAATAAGCACTTTTCCATAAACAAGCTCTAAATCATGTTTGAAGCACTCTGGATAAAAAATGTTTTTTGTTATGTTTATTCGAGATGTTATGAAAACACTGTAGACTGTTTTCAGCAAGTTACAACATTGAAATGCAGAAATAAGCACTTTTCCATAAACAAGCTCTAAATCATGTTTGATGCACTCTGGATGTCCAATTTTTGCTGTGCTGTGTCTAGGTTGAGATGAAATGAACACCGTGGACAGTTTTCAGCAAGTTGCAACATTGAAATGCAGAAATAAGCACTTTTCCATAAACAAGCTCTAAATCATGTTTGAAGCACTCTGGATAAAAAATGTTTTTTGTTATGTTTATTCGAGATGTTATGAAAACACTGTAGACTGTTTTCAGCAAGTTACAACATTGAAATGCAGAAATAAGCACTTTTCCATAAACAAGCTCTAAATCATGTTTGATGCACTCTGGATGTCCAATTTTTGCTGTGCTGTGTCTAGGTTGAGATGAAATGAACACTGTGGACAGTTTTCAGCAAGTTGCAACATTGAAATGCAGAAATAAGCACTTTTCCATAAACAAGCTCTAAATCATGTTTGATGCACTCTGGATGTCCAATTTTTGCTGTGCTGTGTCTAGGTTGAGATGAAATGAAA